>NW_021703778.1:135184667-135213078 GCF_005190385.1 Monodon monoceros
CTCCAGACATCTCCAGGGTTGCTCCCTCACATCTATACTCAAATGGCCCTTATCAGAGGCCTCCCCGATCACACAAATTTAAGCTGTACCCATCTATTTCTATGCCATTTTTTACTCTAGAGAACTTTTCACTATTTGGCCTGTTTTACTTATTTATCTGTCTCCGTGAGGGCAGGAGACATTTCCATCCACTTCTTTCATGGGTGTATCCCCCGCATCTAGAAGTGCTTGCCTTATGGTGGTAAGAAATAAATATTTGTTGAATAAATTAATGAATACTTTTTTTTTGTATTTGGTATATCCTGTTTTCAAATAGTTTATTCTGACAGCATTCACAAATTAAGTGGCTGAATTTGCCATGAGATGCTTTTAGATTTGTAATAAGAGGAACAATAAGCTATTGAAATGTAAGAACTGTAGCTTTTCTTCACTTTTCACAGTATATTAGAAAGAAGAAGGCTAAAACTTTAACAGAAGAAATAACACTGTAGTAACACAAAGACTTTCGAGGCTTAGATTTCGACAGATGATGAAGCAGAATTAGAATGTGCTTATTTCTTAAAAGAACTTGGAGAGAACACACAAATGAAGAAAGTACACAAATGAAGACATTTTATGCCTTTTTTCCCTTGTGGAACGAATTAGTTCCATGTTCTGAATTATCATGTGAACCATGCGTGTGAAGACTCTGGTCTTTAGAGCCACCTGGGTTCGTATGTCAACACTGCTACTTATGTAAGCATGGGCAAATTACATAACCTAAAGAGGCCTCTCTTTCCTCATCTATAGCATGTGGATAACAATATCTAGTTAAATGTGAGAACCTACACAAAACACGTCAAGCATGTAACAGATGTATTATTTTTTTCTTAGATATTCCTACTCTTTTTTTTGGTCTTTATGGTCTTTTGCAAATTGAAGATTGGCTTAGATTTGGAGGAGATGCTCCAGGCTTCCAGGTGTTTCTTCATGTGATACCTTTGCAAACACAGGGAATTGTTTTTGCTCTGTGATCAGGCAGTAGCTGGGGTAGAGCTGAAGTTGTGGGAAAGTTCTCCAGTTCCCTTCTGGGAGGAGAGTGCCTAGTGGATGGGGCACCAGCTTTCTTTCCCAGGACCCCTGATAAAGATGAGCTGCCCTCTGCATCCTTTAAAAATGCTGATCCAACACCCTAGTCTAAATGGTGACCTGATCAATTCCACCAGAGACTATTATTGCAGTGTTTGAAACCTTGGAATTAGTGAAGGGAATTCTTTTTTCAATAAAGAAATCCTTTCACTTCCTGCCCCCCTCTCCCCAACTTATTAGTTAGAGATACACCTGGATTAGGAAAGGCAGTTGATTTTTATCTGGGTTATTTCATATATCATATTTAACAGTTCATGAAGAAATTGGCCTGACAATCTTGGGGTTATGTTGAATTCTGAAAGTTTATTTTGTGATTCTTTATTTTAGTGGGTTGTAAAGAACTTTAGAGATTTTAAAACCTTTAAGACTGTCACTAATTTCATTTTAAAGAAGTTTTTTCCTCCCTCTATAGTAGGTAGGTAAAAGTAAATTAACATATGATCTCACTCAAGTTTGCCACAGGTTTATATAATCTTTTTCTTTATATCCCTATCACCTTATTTCTTTTTGAGGAGAGTAGCTACAAACCTAGCACCTCTCTCTTAAAACAAATAAACAAACAACAACAAAAAAAACTTTATTCTTTTACAGATCTTTGGAAAGTTACTAAGTTTACCTATAAATTTGCCAAGGAAATGTTGAATTGAATTTGGAGGGTTCAATTCCGAATTTTCCATATTTTCCTAGGGAAGAGGTGGGCAGGAGCTAATGAAGATTTCCCTTCATCTCCCAAAAAGCCTCCAAGTTTTCACTCCCCCCTCCACAATTGTTTTCACCAACCAGCATTCCTGATTCTCAGCAGAAACTGTGGACCCGGCCCTCACCTTCGGTGGGCTCTGTCCACCCTGGTCGCGTCTTTGTTCAAGTGAAACTTAGCTAAAATTCCCATTCGGTACCAGGAACCTCGCAGGATCAAACTGGACATCACTGAGTGAGCTGGGAATTTGGTCCTGACAGGCTTAGCGGTGAGCACGGCCAGCGCGCTGATCTGGGAACCCGAGCTCCCTAGCGCTGGTGCGCGCCGCTTGCGCCCCTTGGCGGTGACCGCCAGCAAGGAAATTCACACGCCCGCGACCAGCGTGGGTCTTCGTTGGAAACTTGAGTCCTGAGTTCTGAGGGTGCAGGTGGTTTGAGAAAAAGAAAAGTTGTGAGGGTTCACACTCGTGAGAGGCGACATTTTATTCTTCGTTGGAGTGTGAACTATTTGTGATTTTTAAAAACGTGTGTATGGACATTCAGTGTAGGTGCCCTTCTCGTGGTTTTATTCATTGTTGTGGATTCTTTTCCTAATCCATCCCTACTTAAGAACTCTTCTTGTATAGCTAGTAAGCTTTTGTCATGTTTTGCAAATATTTTTCCAAATACACTTTGATCTAGTGTCAATTGGTCATTTTGGGGGAGGTGATTGATCCGTTGTTGTTGTTGTTTTTGGTTCAGAATCACTCCAGGAGACAAGAATAAAACCTCAAATCAATTTTATATAAAGTCCCGTTTTCTGAGATATCAGTATGAAGCCGCAAGATGCCGTGGAATGAGCAAGAGAAATCTGGATTTGAGCTCTGGTCTAACCATTTATTTCCTGTGTGAGCCTTGGGCAAGTTACTTGGAGTCCCTGGGCCTCAGTTTTCCCATCTATGTTATCTCTTAATTGTGAATGTTTAGTGTGTGCTATATGCAAAGTGTATATGGTAGTGCCTGGCCTGTAGTAAATTCTTCATGAACATTAACCATGTGAATTTCTGTCAGTTGAACATACAGCTACATTTTCTTTTAGCTTTTTTGCCCTTGGGGACAGAAGGGGTGGGAAGGGGGTGGTTTTACGATGAACATTTTCACCCTTTAGGAGCTCATTCTGGATATGGTATAAGGTGAAATTCTAAATTGGAGTTTTCCCGATGGGTCATATTTTTCAAAGTACCATTTTTTTGAACAATTTCTTCCTTCCCCATTGATTTTTGTAAAGCTGTAAAGCTTCATTTATCATTTATTGCTTTCTGTTATCTGCCTCTAGGATGCCTTCTCTAGTCAATTAGCTGTTGGTCAGTTCTTGTTCTAGTACTTAGGGTTTTTTTTTCTTTTTATTTACTCTTCTATTGAAGTATTACTTATATCCAATGAAGTGCAGAGTCTTAACTGTGCCGCTTGAAGAATGTTTATCTTTCTGCTCTTGTAATTACCACCCACATCAAGTTAGAAACCTCAGACCGCCCCCTCATGCCGGCTCTGTAAGATAACCACTGTTCTCACTTCTCTCACCATAGATTAAGGACATTTCTTTCTATTCCTAGTTTGTTTAGGAATAGAATGGGGAGATACATTTTATTATACACTTATTCTGCATCTATTGGAGTAACCACAAGATTTTTTCCCTTCTTTATTCTGTTACTGGGTAGATTATATTGGTTGATTTTCAAATGTTAAACCAACTTTGCATTTTCAGAGTAAATCCCACCTGGTTATGACATGTTATTCTTCTTATATATCAACGGATTTGAATTTCAAATATCTTGGTTATGGTTTCTTATATCTTGTTCATGAATGATATTGGCCTGTCATTGTCTTTTCTTTTAATGTCCTTTTCAGGTTTTAGTACCAAGGCTATGGTTGCCCCATCACAATGTATGAACAATGTTTACTTCTTTTTCTGCTCTCTTAGTACGTAAGTTTGATATTTTTTCTTCTTTTAAAGTCGGCAGATTTCACTAGTGAAGCCATTTGGGATTGGCGTTTTCTTGGTGAAAACAAATCAAATAATTGATTAAATTTATTTAATATATAGTGGACCTTTCAGATTTTCTTCTTCTGTTGGGTCTTTTCTAATACATGACTTTTTTCTAAAGTATACATGTAAAGTTATGTTTCCTTAAAAACACTGCTTTAGCTGCCACCCACAAGTTTAATATATTTTCATTGTAAGTAAGCTCAACGTATTTTCTAATTTTTTCCAGGTGTTTTTCTGGTTATCTTTCTTTTATTGATTTCTAGTTTAACTGCCCTGTAGTCAGAGAATATACCATGATTTCAATTCTTTGGATTTTGAAATTTGTGATGGTTTCATTATGGCACAGCATATAGATCATTTTTGATAAATAGCCCATGTAAACTTGAAAAGAATGCGTATTGTGAAGGTGTGTGTTATATACATTCTCTGTATTATGGTAATTTGGCTAATCATATTCAATTTTTATGTAATCTGATTTCTTTTTTTTTTTGCGGTACGCGGGCCTCTCACTGCTGTGGCCTCTCCCGTTGCGGAGCACAGGCTCTGGACGCGCAGGCTCAGTGGCCATGGCTCATGGGCCCAGCCGCTCCGCGGCATGTGGGATCTTCCCAGACCAGGGCACGAACCCGTGTCCCCTGCATCGGCAGGTGGACTCTCAACCACTGTGCCACCAGGGAAGCCCCTCTTTTCTTTTTTTTTTACATCAGTTTTGGAGAGAGGAGTGTTAAAACCTTGAAATATGACAAATTGTTCTTTTTTTCTTTATATAACTTGAAGTTATATTATTTAGGGTTGTTATGTCTTCCTATTAAGCTGATATTTTATCATTATGAAGCATCCTTTCTTATTTTGAATAATACTTCCTGCCTTAAAGTTTATTCTGATATTATATAACTGTACCATATTACTTTTGGTTACTGTTTGCATGTTAGATCTTTTTCCTTTCCAGTTGTATCAAATTTAAAGTGGTCTCATAAATAGTTACACAGTTGACCCTTGAACAACAGGGTGTTAGGGGCACCAACCCTCCGGGTAGTCTAGTATCTGTGTATATTTTATACTCAGCCATATCTGCAGTTCCACATCCAGAAGATTTCCTTGGATTGTGTAGCACTATAGTATTTACTTTCGAAAAATATCCATGTATAAGGGAACCCATGCAGTTCAAACCCGTGTTGTTCAAGGGTCAACTGTAGTTGGATTTTTTTTTATTTATTTTTATCTAGTGTAACAGTATTTATATTTTAAGTGGGTTATTTCCATCAATTTACATTTAATATAGTTACTGACATAATTGGGTTTAAGGTATCTTACTGTTTATTTTCTATACTCATCCTGTCTGCTCTTTGTTCCATTATTTTCTTTCTTGCCTTTTGGATTAATCAGATATTTGTATTATTTGATTTTTTCTTAAATTTTTAATTATGTATTCTTTTATTCTTTAGGTGGTTACTCTAGAGATTATAATATTCATTATTGACTTTTTAAAGTCTACTCTAAATTAGTATTTTTATCAGATACTTCCTGAGCAATGCAAAAACTTTATAACGTTCTAATTTTATATACCTACCTCTATACTTTTGTATTTCTGTGGTCATATCTTTTATTTACACAAGTATCTTAAATCCCCAGGGAGTTGTAATTAATTTTTGTTTTTTATTAAGGTATAATTTAAATATTTCACCACTTCCTGGGTAGTGTGAGGACCTTACAACAGTATATTCCTAATTCTTACCTCGATCCTTTGTTGTCATACATATACTTTAACTTATGCTCTAAATTCCCAGTATATTGCTATTATTTTTGCTTTAGACAATTATCTTTCAGAAAAATTAGAGATAAGAAGAAAATAATTTAAAATTTTACCTTCATTTACGTCATTTCTAGCACTCTTTATTTTGTTATGTAGTTTCAAGTTTCTGTCTGTATTATGGTTCTTCACTCTGAAGAACTAGGTCTTGTAGTATAGGTGTGCTGCAAATAAATGATAAAGAATCTGCCGTAATTCTTATCTCTGTTCCCTCATGTAATGTGTCCTTTCTTTCCCCTGACTCCTTCAAGGTTCTTTTTTTAAACATTGTTTTTCAACAGTTTGAATATGGTGTGTGTGTGTTGAACTTATCTGGATTTGTGTTTTTTAATCTTCTTAAATCAATGGTTTGATGTTTATTAATTTGGGGGGGATTCTTGTCTGTTATCTCTTTAAACCTTCTTTTTCTCTGTTCGCTCTCTTCTAGTAGGATTCCAATATCTCATATGTTGTACCTTTAGATATTGACCACAGTTCTTGGATGTTCTGTTCTTTTTTATATTTGTGTTTCAGTTGGGATAATTACTGTTGACTTATTTTTAAGTTTATAATTTCTTTCCCTTTACTATGTTAAGTCTAATGTGATTCCATTAAAGGAATTCTTCATCTCTTACAGTGCTTTTCTTTTCTAACATTTCCATCTGGATCTTTTTTTTAACAGTTTCCATCTCTGAAATGCTTCCTCTGATAGCACATGTTATCTACCTTTTCTGTTAGTCTTTAACATATTTCTCATGGTTGTTTTAATTTTTCTCTCTCATAGTTCTAGCATCTGTGTCACATCTGAGTCTGGTTCTCTGGATTGCTTCGTCTCAATGGTGTCTTGTTTCTCCTTGCTTTTTTGTGTGTCTCATAATTTGTTTCTGAAATCTAGACATCTTGTGTAAGGTATATAGATTGAGAACTGAGGTGAATAGCATTTATGATTGGAAATACGCATACCTTATCTTTTACTACACCTTTAATATGAGGAGTTGAGTCAAAATAGCCAAGATTTGAACTGGGTTTAGGTTTAGTTATTGTTATTGTTACCTTCTGTGCACCATAGACTTCAAATTCTTCTAGTGTTACCTTGGTGTTTAGGGTAGGGGCAGGTTTACCAGAGAGTTTTTTCTTAATGTTTGCTCCACCCTTAGGTTTAATTGTTCCCTTTGGCCTCCACATCACAGAAGGTCTGTCTCCACGTTCTTGACACACCCCCAGCAGGAGATTGCTGTTTCTCGTTATGATACTTGCTAGCCTGGTGGGCAGAGTGGGATGGTGTTCTCTGTTATCTGATATAGATTGGTCTCTGGGGAGGGGTATGTCCCTGAGTCTTGTGGTTGTGGCATTCTTGGTAATCCTATCTCTTGGCCAGAGGTACAGGACAGCTAATAATCTGGATCCAGGATGTGTTTCTGCCACTCTCTGCTGGTAGAATTAGAGACTTTTTTCCATTCCTTTTCTCTAGCTGCAGAGGTGTTCACCTGTGCCCTAAAGCCAACAGAATTTTCTGTCTTTAGCGGGTTATGTCTCCTATGCCTTAGGAGAGAGAGGGGAGAAGAATCTGTGTGGACCATTTTCCACAGTGGCTGCTGTTTCCTTTCAGCAAGACTGAACCAAGAGGGAGGCTTTCTCTTGTCTTTCACTCCAGTTTTTCTTATTAGTACCCAATGAAGATGGTTGAGGAGAGTCTGTGAGTGGGTATAAATTTCTGTGTCCGCAGCTCCTAGAGGTTTTATGTTCATGCTAGCTCATACTTGGATTTCAGCAGTTTATTAAAAGTTTTAGCTAAATTATTCATAATGGCTTGACTTGGGTCCAGTGTCTGTCTCAGGTAAGCAGGCTTTAGTATCTTGTATCTTTTTGGAGGCTCCTGTCTTTCCTTAGATTTGTCGGTTACTTGGTTGCCCTGAAAGATAAGCTCTCTCTAATGGGTTCAAGAAAAGTTGTAGTATTGCAAATTTTTTTTGTAGGGGTGGAAGGTAATCTATTGTGGGAAGCATACTATAGTTATTGTTAAAGAGTTCAAATTACATTGATGCATTCCTTTGTTTTTCATCCCTTGTACATTTCCATAATTCCACATTGGATAATTTCCCTTTAGTTTTAAGAATTCCATTTAGTATTCTTGTAGTGCCAGTTTGCTGCTTATGAATTTCTCAGTATTTACATGTTTGAAATGTATTTTTCTTTATTTTTGAAGTTAATTTTTACTGGATATAAAATTCTAAATTGGTAGTTATTTTTATTTCAGTATTTTAAATATATTATTCCATTCTCTTCAAGTTTCATCTTTTTTTTTTCTGTTGAGTATTTAGACTTCAATTGTTGCTCCTTTGAAGCTAATGTGCTTTGCTCTGACTGCTTTTATGAGTTTGTCTTATTTATTTGCAGTTTACCGTGATGTGTTTAGTGGTAGTTTGCTTTTTATTTATTTTCATAGGACTTCTTGAATATGTGGTTTGATGTCTTCCATCCATTTGGGAGGATTTTGGCCATTATTTCTTCACATACTGCTTCTGCCACTTTCTTTTTCTTCTAAAATTTCAGTTACACACACACATGTGTATTTCATAAGTTATTTGGGCTCTTTTTCCATATTTGTAATCTATTTTTCCATGTGCTTCAACATGGGTATTTTCAGATCACTCTTCTTCCACTTTGCTTTGTCTAATCTGCTATTGAGCTCATCAACTGAATTCCAGACATTACAGATCAAAAATTGCAGAGGCTCTGGATGATTTTGTTTTCTTCCAAAAGAGCCTAATTTTTCTGCTGGCAGGCAGCTGGAGTAGCAGTACCAGGATCACTGGGATACTTTTAAGGATTTATTTCTGGGCTTTTGGAGGCAGGATTATTTTATTCTTAACTTTACTCCCTGAGATATCTCTTATTCCGAACATGTAGTGCCTCTGAGGTCTCCCCTGAAAGAGTGTTTATTAAGTTTCTTCTACCTTCATGGAATTTGACCTCCAACCTCTGTCTCTTTCAAAACATGAAATTGATAAAATCTATGTTTACGTTTTTAGCCTCTGAGCTGTTAGCTTTTTAAAGTTCATGTACAGCTTAGGAATTGGCCAACAACTTGAGGGGAATTTTTACTCAGATTTTTCTGAGGCTACTTCCTCACTGGGATTTTACCTCAGAGCCTCAGCTGCTTTTGGCTGCTCTAAACTCTGATCTTTTTTCTAGTTCCCCATCCTGGGATTTTGAAAACTGCCCTCAGGGAGATAGTGGAGGTGAGTGTGTAGTTCACCTTCAGTGCTTCCTATTTCTCAACATCATAGACCCTAAGCACTGCCTATGTTGGTTGTTCCTGAATAGATTCAACATTTGTTCAAACAGCTGTTTTAAATTTATTTTTGTTCAGCTTTTATAAATGGTTTTGTCGGATGGTTATTCTTTATCAGAATATTACTCCATCCTTAGATTTTTAATTGTATTGTTTTGCTACCTCATAAAGCACGTTTCAACTATCCTGTTTTCAACCAAATGTTGGTATGAATTTTCAAATGTGTTAATCTTGCCTGTTTGATTCGAAAGTTCATATGGGAAAAATTTTATCAAATTCTAATAAAAATCTTATTGTGTTAGTTCTGTATATAAATCAGAGGAAGAAATGATATCTTTATAACATGCCTTTCCATTTATGATTGTGGAATGTTTTCCCATTATTTCCTGATGCCCTTTAATAAATATCACTGAAGTAGCTAAAATATGAACGGTAATTTTATGGTCATAATAATATAAACACCAACTTAAGATTTAACAAAAACTATTGTATATAATATTTGGACAAAAGAGGAAGAAGATGGGAGTAGTAGTATAAAATAGCCAAATCTTCATCTACTATGACAGTAATTCTGTAGACAGTCTAAACTTGATAAGTCAAAAATAGCAGTGTAAATATACTTTTAAAATTGGAAGTAAATTCCAGAAGAATGAATTCAAAGAGTTTAAAGTATTTGTCTCTGAGGAGAAGAATAGGGAGGTGGGACCAAGGACTGCTATTTTTCATTATTATCCATTACTACTATTTGATTTAAGAAAAGTGATGCATATGTATTATCCTTAGAGTAAAACTTACATAAAATGAGGTGGCTTGTTATTTATTAGACTTTATTTTTTAGGCCACTTTTAAGTTCACAGTAAAGTTAAGCACAGAGTACAGAGTTCCCTTATACCCCTTGCACTCCCCGCCATGCATGGCCTGCTCCACTATCAACATTCCTCTGCCCCCCGCCCAGAATGGTACATTTGTTATAATTGATGAACCTACACTGACACGTTATTATCACCCAAAGTCGTGGTTTACATTAGGGTTCACTTCTGGTGTAAATACAGTCCATGGGTTTTGACAAACCTGTACATAACCATGTGTATCTGTCATTATAGTAGCTTATAGAATAGTTTCACTGCCCTAAAAATCCTCTGTGCTCTGCCTATTTATCCCTTTCTCCCCCTATAAACCCTGGCAACCACTGGTCATTTTACTTTGCCCATCGTTTTGCCTTTGTAGACTGCCATAAACTTAGAATCATACATCATGCAGCTTTTTCATATTGGCTTCTTTTGCTAATGCTATGCATTTAAGTTTTCCCCAGGTCTTTTCATGGCTTGATAGCTCATTTTTAGTGCTGTATAATGTTCCATTATCTGGATGTAACACAAGTTATTTATCCATTCACTTACCAGAGGACCTGTGTTTGCTTCCAAGTTGTTGCAATTATGAATAAAGCTGCTATAAATAATCAGTGCAGCTTTTTGTGTGAGCCTCAGTTTTCAAAAACTTTTGGTAAATACCAAGGAGGATGATTACTGGATCACATGGTAATAGTATGTTTAGTTTTGTTAGAAACTTCCAAATTTTCTCTTTGTCCCTGTCCTTTTGTTTAATTAGAGAACTTCCCCTCTTCTTTAATCTTACATAGTGCGAGAGGAGGAGTCTTCCCGACTTATGTTTTTCCCATAATGAAGTATATTTCAAACTGTAATAACCTATTCTTTTTTTTTCTTTCACTAGCTTATAAGCTTTATGGAGGCAGGCATCCTATCAGTCTTGTTTACTACTGTAGTACTAGAACCAGTACACAGCCTGGATGTAAGTAGGTGCTCAGATGAAACTTGTTGAATAAATGAATAATATGTTTTCCTTCTAATAATCTATTAGGTTTTCCTTCAGGACCGAGTATATGACCTATTATAAGTGCTTTATTGACAGATGAAAATAAGATGTCTTCTCTACTTTTAAGGGGGGGCAATGCTTGTAATGTATTAATTATATTCATATTTTCAACTACTTTTTGTTTACTTGATCTGTCAGAGATTGAAAAATATTTCTTCAGGTATATGTTAAAATATTTTTACACAATTGGATGCTGTGTTCGTCACAGAATTGTTCATGATAGTGATGTCTTCATCATGAAGTTTCTCTTTTATCATTTTCAAAACTAACTTTCTCTGTCTACTTAATGCTCTTTGCCTTAAACTCATCTTTTCCTGAAATTAACCTGTAAGTTGTTTTATCAAAAAATCTGTGGAAAAAAGTAAAATAAAAAACAAATATAGAACATTTCAGTGTTCTGGGAGCTATTTCTTTAAAGCAAAAGTAGCTATGTCTATTCCCCAGAGGAAAATTCATTCAGGGGCCAGCGTTTAATGCAGTGTGTGATGCTTTGCACAATTACCTTTCATCCGAGTGGTTCCCGAAGGTCCAGCCTAAACATCACAATTAGGAATGAAGTGGCCCTTTTGGAGAAACATCTTGGGTGAATGTGAGGTAAAAGGAGATATAAAGAGCATCCATCACCTTCCCCCAGATTGGCTGCGGCCACACTTCACACTGGGAACAGACGTCAGGCTTTTCTGCTGCACCTGTGTGGACCAGAAGCGATGGCCACCGGTGCTTTGATCTTGAGTGTGAAGCTTCTTGCTGCTGGTATGGAGATCATGTGGGACTCTAAAAATGAAATGTTACACTTCCTTTTGGGAATTCTATTCCCAGAATAGCATAGTTCTTTGAAATCCTCATTTAAATACACTTCATGATTCATGGAAGGTGAGAATGCTCACACCTGCTTTGCAAATTGATAAACTATGCCCTAAATTCATAACAGGTGGTTTGCTTGAAGTCAGGTAGTGAGTCAGCAGTGGGACTACCAGCAGAATCCAGTTTTTCTGTCACCTGCTGACTCTCTGGAGGAGGTCTCCCAGCTCTCTTTTAATGTTAGGTAATTGGGAAAAAAAAAAGTCTCAGTAGTAGGGAGAGTTTTCCGGTTTTATCAGTTTGAGGGCCTTGCCTTTCTGTGCGTGTATGTGTGTGTACACATCGGAGTATTTGTGTGTGTTTCTGTGTTTTCCTATGTTTTCTGAAACATTTTTGCCAAGTGGTATCTTCTTCCCACTTCCCAGATGGTAGTTCTGATTTTTTTTTTTGTTTGTTTTGGAAATTGCTCACAAATCAGGAGGCTTCATTTGCCAGTTGACAGATTTTAACAGCAGCTGGTAGGTGACCACCCTCCACCACCCGTTCCTCCCACCCTCTTCCTCGGCTGGGCATCAACAGATAGTGCCGAAAAACTAGGGGATGCTTAGCTCTGTGAGGGAGGTTTGGATAGTAGGGAAGTCTGACCATTATTGAAAAGATTCAATACAAAACCAAATTGAAATGTGTCTTTCTGCTTAGATGAAAGCCGTTTTTGCAAGTCTTTCTCTGACTCCTTTTTTTCATCAGTTCCTTTTCAGTAGAATGGTACCTTTGTCCACTTTTATTGTGCTGCTAGGGGGAGAAAAGTTAGTCTTAAAAGTGTTATAAACAGAACTTGCTGAATGGAATATTGAAAATTCAACCAAAAAGTGATGAATCCCTTGTGTAGAAATCATTTTGAAACGTCTGAATGACCACTTGTGCTGAGACAAGTGTGGCCTTGATCTACCTTAATTGGTTGAAAAATACAAGATCCGTGGAGGCCATCCCCACACCAGTCCAAATCCCATCTAGTTTTGTGCTGTAAATTTTGTTTATTACTCTCACTTTCTCTTTCACACAGAGTTGAACTACCTGTTTCACTCCCTTGCCAGGAGTGGAATGTAGCTTTCATCAGTTTGCAGCATGATTATAGAGGTTTTCATTTGCTATTTGTTAATCAGATTCAAAGGTGGTTTTAACCTTTCTCTCAGTTAGTGAAAAGAGTGTGTTATCATTGATTGAGGCCAACCATAGATGAAATAAAATGGATTTCCAGACAGTGGCCTTTTGTATTCATAAAATGAAAAGCTGCAAAGAAAGAAAATCAAGGTCATGACTTATCTGTTGCAATTGTTTATTAATAAACATCAGAGATGTTTATTAATAAACAAATGCATCATTTAATTTCAAGTTGAAGAACATGTACTTTGGAACCAAACTCTCTACGATTAAAGCCTAGGTGACTTTGGGCATGTTAACTTACATCCTCTATGCCTCAGTTTCCTTATCTATAAAATGGGGAGAAATAGTAGTATCTGTCTCATAGCATTGTTGTGAGGATTATGTGAGATACTGAAAAGCACATAAGCTGCACAGAATACATTTTCTTGAACTATTAAAACCTACTTAGTTTAATATTTTGAATGTTGGCTTTAAAGTTTCTTTGAAAATATATGCAACATGTTAAAAGATAAAAGGTCACAATGTGCAAATAACTACAAACCTGTCGATATTAAATATAACCACGTCCTCAAAACTGACTCCTGTTTGGTTGAGTTCAGAGAAGACTTACAATCTGGGTTTCTAGGGAGCTAAACTGCATTAATTTGCAGGTCTATTCCCATTTAGCACAAACACTATAGTTAGAAGAACACCGTGAAGCTGTTCAGAAATGGAGATGATGTTCACAGTATATTTCAAAGGTGGAAAAAAATAGTTCAACCTTATTTGAAAAGCAAATAGTTACCAATCTTCGTGAGCAGCTAGTTGAACTGTGGGACATCTTTTCAGTTCTACTAATCGGGAAAACAAGAAAGGCAAATGTGAGCCTGGAAGTGAGATAAATGATGGTGTTTTAGGGCTGAAAGTAATTTAGAAATCAGAAGAGTTCCCTTATGTTACAGTCCAGGAAACAGAGACCTGGGGGATATGGTGGACTTGCTCTAAATCACATGAATAGGTGGTGATGGGGGATATGCATCATGACTCATGCAGTGGCTTGATTTCTAACTCACCTCCCTGGGTAAATAAGGAAATCTGGATCAAGTGGTGACGCCAACTCAGTGACCCTTGACACCAAGGAACCAGGCCCTGTACTGAAGATAAGAGTGGGTGGTGTCTGTGTCAGAGTTTGGTCAAAGAGGAAGGCTTTAGCTTATCTGGTACTGAAAAGGCTGTTGGGACATGAGAAAGGGCCTGACCAGGAAAGATGGACTTTATAATCTGAACCCTAAAAGCAAGAAGCTGAAGATACTAAAATCCTAAAAAATGCAGCAGCACAGTTTTCAGACTATAAAATTGGAAGGGCATTTAATGGAGTGCAGAATAGCAGGTGAATTACCTTGACAGTGGCTAGAGAGATTAGGAGGGAATTCACTGGCTTAGATGAACAAAACGGGAATGATGAGATAGATGACCCAGTAAGTTGAAGAAAAGGTAAGCATGGGAAGTGGAAGGAAAGTCAAGTTATAAAAGAAAGATGGTAGAAGCCTAAAAATAAAGAAGGTGAATGTTGACATTATTGTCAGCAACTGAATATAAAATGTAAAATTTCATGGAAATGCAAGATTCTATTAAGATAATTTTTATCATTTTCTTCACTATGGAAAAACCACTTAATATTTCTGGGTTTTAATTTCTTTCCCTGTACGATAAGGTTTAAAATAGCATATCAGCCTAAAAGTCTGTTACTTTATGACATTTAGAAGGAAGGATCATTTACTTAAAAATTTCTCCAAATAGTGACAATTTCAATTCTATTATTTTGTAGTATCCATTAGCTTAGGATACTTTTGTTTACCTAATACACAACACATTCTTATGTGAGTTTATAAATATATTATTTATTTGAGTTTATAAAAATGGATCCACATAGGGTAATGATACTGAATAATGACAATGATCTTTTAGCTCTAAATGCCTGGTTAGTTTTGCGAACAAAAGTCTCAAAAATCTGATTAAACATAACATTGGTAGATTGGGGAGCTTCTAAACTTAGTAAAAAAATCATTAAGGTAAATGTAACAAAATTTTTAGAAACAAATTGAAGAGGGGTTAAAGTAGGAGTGGTTAGTGTTTTTTTTTCAGGAATAGAGTATTTTGGTAAACAGAATTTTTTTCCAGCCCATTTACCTAATGAAAGTGTCATTACAATGTATGAAAGAAATTTTTACCCCTAATTATTTTTAGTGTACCTGTCAGGTTTGGTTTATTTTTAATTCTGTGGTTTTAGAAATATACAAACTATTGAATGTACAGCTAATTATCAGATAATAAATTACAATGTCAGCAACCTTTAAAAGACATTTCGTGAAATTTAAAGTATCTCTGATGTTAACATAATAAACTTAAGGAAAATATATTTCTCTGTAAATATTTCGGAAAATATAATATCTCAGAAAAACACAGAGGAAGCTAAATTTTTAATTTGATTTTAAAATATTAAGGCAGAATTACATCTCAAAAACCATAGGACAATTGAAAGTGAGTGCTATAGACATTTAAAATCAAGGATAAAAATGTATCTTTAGATTTTGTTAGTGATGAAATAAGCTTAATGTTTTCCCCCTGTAGCTCAAATGTGGAAATAAAATGATGCACCTTATGACAAATCAATGTACTAAGTATAAACTCTGGTTATCAAACCAGGGATATCTCTCCTCTCCTACCCAAAGGCATAAAGCATAGAAACTAGTAGTTTTTATTTTCAAAACAGGGACACATATTATGGAAGAAACTTAACAATCATAGATAAACGGAATCATTTGACAAGAAGAAGTTCACAAGCCAATATGAAGAAAGGGAGAGGGTATGAGAGCATGAGCAAGGTGGAGAGGAAAAGGTTAGTACCCTGCAGGAAAATGAAAGATGTAGAGATATGTTGATTTATGAATTATAGCTAATATCCAACTAAAAAACAAAACCTCCTTACAGCATACACAAAGATTAACGCAAAATGGGCCCTAGGTGTTAACTGTGAGAGCCAAAGCTATAAAACTTTTAGAAACAAACCCAGGGGTACATCTTTATGACCTTGGTTTGGCCAAAGACTTATTAACAGGTGACTAAAAACCCCACAAAAACCTACATAAATTAGACCTTTGTAAAAATTAAAAGACTTTTGTGCTCCAAATGGTACCACCAACAAAGTGAAGAGACAACCTAAAGAATAGGAAACAGTACTTGCAAATAATGTATCTAATAAGGGACTTGTATCTAGAATATATAAAGAACTCTTCCAACTCAATAATAAAAAGGCAATTAGAAAATTGGCAAAGGACTTGAATAGACATTTCTCCAAAGAAGATATACAAATGGCCAATAAACACATGATAAGATGCTCAACATCATTAGCCATCAGGGAAATGCAAATTAAAGCCATAAGATAGCACCTCACATCCACTAGGATGGCTATAATAAAAAAAAGACAGGTAATAACAAGTGTTACTGAGGATGTGGAGAAATTGGGGGATGATCTAAAATTGTGGTGATGGCTGTATAGCTCTGTAAACCATTGGATTGCACCCTTAAAATCGGTGAATTATATGTCATGTGAATTATATCTCTACAAAGCTGTTTAAGAAAACCCTCAAAACCCTCCCCCCCCGAAACAAAAACTGTCCTACATAGTCATCTTCCAGAAAGTGACAAAAGCTTTACTGTTGAGGATGGACTTGACTGAACATTATACCTGCAGACCACAGTTTTCTTAGTTTGTCTTTTGGCTTTTTTGGCTATGACAGATGCAGTGTCTCTGAAGTGACCTTAAGTGTTTGCATATGCCTGTCTGTATTCCTGGTGCTTTAGGTGGGTAATTTTTGAGTATGGAGAGTCAAATGCTGCCCTTAGGGTGCTGTGAGGGTCAGATTCTCACATGCAGGTTATTTAACATGTTGCTGGAAATGGTAGCCCCCTTAAATCCAACTTGCGTCATGATCACTTTTAGTGTATGTTCTAGAACTCAACATGAAGTAGTTCCAAGGGCACAGAGCCCAATTGTTTAGGATCTTATTTTAAAAATATGAATTGTTTCTATTTATGCTGTATACTGCTTTGATTTTTACGTTGTCCTAATTATTTGGTCAATGATTCTGTTCATCTCTTTATTGTATTATAATAGCTCTTAAAACAGTGAATCCATTTAGTTACGAGAAAAAAATGAAAATAAAGAAAAGAAGGATAGAATACAGGAAGAAAATAATGAGGGAAAATATTTGTAATTTTATTAAAGAGACAAGTAGATATCCACTTACGGGTTTAGCAAAAAGAAATTAAAGTAGACTAACAGAAGCTAAATTTGATAAACAGTGTTTCACTGTTGTACACTCAGCCCCTGTTTGCCAGCAGGTTCTCTTCCAAGGGTTTCTTCGTAAGCTATTTGGAACGTGAAAGGCTTTTTCCTATTAAGAGTTGGGGCTGACGTCCAGACCACAAAAGCCCATTTAATCTGTGTGTATCAGAAATACAAGATGACGGGTTGTATAGATGCTAATGAAATATCTAACTGATCCATTTAACACATTTGTGTTGAACACCCACTCTGTGCCTGATTATGGTGATAGGTGCTTTTCTGTGTTTGATGCTTTGAGGGGCCCATCTCTTTCCACTATAGTTAGATACGGCTAATTAATTACTGCTTTCATTTAATAAATATTTATCGAGCAGCTGCTGTGGGCCGGACACTTCTGGCTTGGCTCTGAGATTGCAGACAGAGGGACTCTGCTCCCACTTTCAAGGAGCTGCCTGTCTAGAGGGGGCACATACAAGTAAACGGAGAGTTTTAAATTGTTTTGGTAAGTGCTCCCACAGGGGTAAGCACCAACAGAAGGGGGAGCAAGAATAAGGGGAAGGAACCCCAGCTCAGGTTTGTGTTTTGGGAGGGGGAGGGGGGAACAGATCCTGAAAAAGCTGAAGATGGAAAAAGGTGAAGAACGAGGTTAAAATTAGGAGTTTGGGATTAACATATACACACTACTATATATAAAATAGATAACCAACAAGGACAGGGAACTCTACTCAATATTTTGTAATAACCTATAAGAGAAAAGAATATGAAAAAGATAACTATAATTATAACTATATAGTTATATATATGTGTATATATATATGTATATATGTATATATGTAAATATGTATATATATACATATATATATGTGTATATATATATATATATATATATACTGAATCACTTTGCTGTACACCTGAAACTAATACAACATTGTAAATCAACTGTACTTCAATAAAAAAGTATGAGAATGGGACTCAGGGGAGCAGAGGTCATTCTGGGCACAGAGACATGAGGATGGGAGTAAAGGAAAAAGGTGGCAGCATGTAGGTTGGGAGTAGATGGCCACAGGATGGGCATGGTGGGGCTGTAGAGAGATCCAGGCTAGAGGCAGGTGTTGAATGCATGAGTGAAGAGATCAGGAGAGGATGGAGGAGCTGCTTTGCTGGTCGCTGTTCTGGACTTGGCAGTTGAAACTGTGGGTAGTTTGAGATTTTAGCAGGTGCAGCATATGGACCGAGCAAAGTGCTCAGGGTAGAACCCTAAGGAACACTGGTGCCAAGAGATGAGCAGGGAGGACAGAGGGAAACATGAGGCTGCCTTGCTGTGGAAGATCAGGGGAGGAACGTCCTCAGTGTCATATTTCATGAGCGGATCAGAACGTAGCACTCAAAAGCAGCATCCTCTGAGTGCAGCATCAAGGGACAAGTCATTGCATTTAGACGCCTTTGCCTCTGAGCTGCAAGAGCAGTCTCAGGTGCCCTGAGAAGCCTGCTCCCCATATTAAGTGACTTTCAGGAACGTGGGCTTTTTGCCCCTTCAACTTAATTATGGCAGGAGCCCTGTTTACAAGGTCCTTTTAGTTTTCTCGTGTTTACCTTGTATTTTTATAATTTCTTCACCTACTCTGTGCTACTCCAACCCCTAGAATTAAATTTTATTCTGCAAATGGACTTCTTTAATATCTTCAAACAAAAATTTTTAGAATATTCGAGATTCCTACATCTTAAAAAATATTTCTTAATAAATCTTGTGGGGAAAAGGTTTGCATGCCTTGATTAAACACCAACATATGGTTTGGGATGTCTCTTCTAGAAATCAGACACATAAAATTAACTTTTAAATTGATATTTACAATATTATTCTTGATACAAAGGTACAGACCCTTATTAGGAATTCCAAAATCCAAGACATTGAAAACTGGAATTTTTTCAAAAGGTCAGGGATGACTTGAACTGAGATGAGGTTATTTAGAGCCTTTACTTATCTCTCTTAGAGTAAACATTTGCATGTTTTAATTATTAGTATGTCTTATTACAACGTGTTGCCCCAGACCCCACTGAGGTGTTAAATAAATTATGGTATGTGCACCATTTTTTCCTTTTTAAAATCCAAGAGAACCTGAATTCTGAAACATATCTAGCGTCCAGCATTCCAGCAGCAGACTTGGCAGTCTTTGAAGTTACTTGACCCATCTAGGCTATTTCTGCTTTCTTAAATGAGCCCACTTTTCCTGCCTGCTTCATGGCCCTTCACAGGCTTTTGGTATAATGCAAGAGAGAGTTGGTGGCATTATAATTGCCAGGCTGGGTCCATTTTTGCTCATCGATTGTGCCTGACTTCGGGCCTTGGACCTGGCATCTGATAGGGTCAAAGCTGTTTATTAAGCAGATGGGCTTTTAAGTAAGTGAATTTCCTAACATTGTCTTCCCTTTTCCTCTCCTGATTCCAGGCTTGGCTATAGCTCTGCTCTGCAGTCTCTAAACAAGATGTAAGGAGAGTCTTTACTGGGCACAAGTTTGGCCATCAGCTCCATCCTGTAGGCAGTTCTGATCAGTGGATTTTGCTTTTTTAAGTGCATTTACAGATTCTGAGCCTTATCGGGAAAGAGTGCCATGACCAGTTAGTATCCTCTGCTTTGGGTATAGGAGAGAAAAGTTGTAGTGGCACGTGTGCAATACCAGCTACTGTGGAGAAGCAGAAACTCTTTGGGTCCCACTTTGATCTTGCTGTCCTTTGTCATCTGAGGCTCAGCCTGTTGTCTTTCATGGTTCCCTGGCACCTGGGGAATGAAACACCTGTTATTTGTGTTTACCAAGTAGAATAGTGTGATGGAAGGAATATGGACTTTGGAGTCAGACAGAGCCTACATGTTACTTAATTTTTGTGGGCCTCAGTAACTGCACCTGTCACGTGAGGATATGATAGCTACCCCGAGGATAAGTTTTAAATGGGATATTATATATAATATAATGAGTACATTGTAATGTTTAGTAAGTGTTGCCTAGAGTCCTTTGCCTACAAATGATTGCTTTTGTCCCTCACAACAACTTTAAAAGGGAAGGCAGGGATCATTATTTTCATATGTATATGAAGAACTGAAGGCTCAGAAAAGTCAACTAACAAATGGCAAGTCACACAGCTAACAGGTGGGCAGAATCAAGGCTAAAACTCGGGTCTTTTGATTCTAAATTATTTTCCTTTTACTTCTCTTCATCTGTGAAGGACAATATTTCTGAACACAAAGGGAAATTTGGATAGAATTGAGTTCAGTTCAGCCAAGGGCACTTGTGCTGCATCTTGGGGCTGTAAAGGCCTAGGGCAGACTCTGCTTCCAGGGAATAATGGTATTTCAGGGACAAGACATGGGGCAGCTTCGTCAATATGAGTGAAATGCTGTGGAATCAGAGAGCAGACATGGTATTTGGGGCCACAGTATTCTTATAGAATCATAAATTTGTTTTAAACTGAGAGGACCCTAAGAGATCAGCTTTCTCATATTAGTTGTGCTGTGTATGTGTTTGGGTTCCGGGGATGCACCAGCTGTGTGGGAGGAATCAAGGATATAATTCAGTTGGGGAAATAAGACATAAGTGAAATAAAATGTTAATAAAGATTTAAATAGCTAGTCAAGCTAGAAGACATCACAACGCAGTACATACTTATTAATGAATTATGCAGACAGCATTTATTGTAGGAATTTAGAGAAGAGAGCGAAATAAAGTTTCTTGCCCAAGATTTTATAATAATGTGTTGACAGAGACAGATCTAGAATGGAGATCTTTTTACTCTCACCTATACTACTCTCTGCACTTTACTACACCAGTCAGTATCCTGGGTGCAAGTGACAGAAGTTCAATCAAAAGGGGCTTAAGTGTGTGTTTACATGTACACACACACACTAGAGTTTTTTAGCTCACAGAAGTGAAAAGCCCAGTGGGTTGTGCTTTGAGACAGCAATGATTGGCTCCACTTCGCAGTGGGTCTTAGTATCAGGAATCCATAATGCTTGGTTCTGCTTTTTTCTCAGGCAGGCTGTCCCCCAGGTGACAGCAGATACAGGCTTATATCCTACTACCTTATCAGCCCCAGCTGCAGGCGTAGAGGTGCTTTTTCAATATTTCCAGCAAAGTTCTGAGGCTGACTGTTGTTGCCCATATCTGAGGTTTTTGCCTACCCTAAAATGAAGGAATGTGGAGTCAGTCAGCTTCACCCAAACCTCATGGATTGAGATTTGGAGAGGCATGGTTTCCTTAAAGAAAATCAGATGTCATTACCGAAAGAGAGAGAAAGATTCTGGAAGGTCAAAATTAACATCTGTGTACTGCAACACATGTGTAAAACCTGGGACATTTTTTAAAAAATTTAATAAGAACCTAAGTCTTTATGTATTTACCCACATAGTGATTTCAGGGGTTCTTCATTTCTTTGTGTAGATGCAGATTTATATCTGGTATCATTTTTCTTCTGTTTGAAGGACTTTTAACATTTTTTGTTTCGTCAGTCATGAATTCTTTCTGAAAGTCTTTATTTTGCTTTTGATTTTGAAAGATATTTTCTCTAGGTATAGAATAATATCAGCTTTTTTTTCTTTCAGCACTTTAAAAATATTTTTGCACTGTGAGATTTCACAATGAGAAATCGCCTGCCATCCTTGTCTACATTCCTCTGTTCATAGTGTCTTTTTTCCCTCTACTTAAAAAAAATTTAGTAGACTACTTTGCCAGAGAAGTTTTAGGTTTACAGAAAAATTGGGCAAAAAGTGTGGAGAGTTCACATATAATCTCCCCCTGCCCTCTTTTTTCTGTTATTCATCTTAGATTGGTGTGGTATATTTGTTCTAATTGATGAAGCAATATTGATACATTATTGTTAACTCGTTCATAGTTTACATTAGGGTTCACTCTGTTGTTTTGTTCCTGACCGTCTCTAACTGGTTTTCAGCAATTTGATTATGACGTGCCTTGGTGTAGTTTCACCATATTTCTTGGACTTAGGATGTTTTGAGCTTCTTGAATTGGTGGGTTTGTAACTTGCATCAAATATGGAAGAGTTTGGCCATGATTTCTTCACATATTTTTTCTGCTCCCCTCCCTCCGTCAGGGTCTTCAATTACATGTATTTTGTGCTGCCTCAAATGGTCCCACTGCTCACTGGTGCTTTGTTCCTGTTTTTACAGTGATTATATTTCTCTGTGTTTCATTTTGAATTGGTTTCTACTGCTGTTTTCAAGCTCTCTACTCTTTTCTTTTGCATTGTCCAATTGTGTGATTAATCCCAATCAGTGTTATTGTTTTATCTTAGTGTAGCTTTCAGCTCTAAAAATTTTGACTCTTTCTCTACTTACTGCGTTTCTTCAAGCTTCTTGAATATATAGGATACAGTGATATTTACATTTTTAATGTTCTTGTCTACAAACTCTGTTATCTGTGTCATTTCTTACTCCATTTCAATTGATGGACGTTTTCCCTCATTATGCATGATATTTTCCTGCTTCTCTGCCTGCCTAGAAATTTTTGATTGGATGTCATACATCATGAATTTTACCTTGTTGCATGTTGGATATAGAAATATTCTTGAGCTCTGCTCTGAGTTGTGGTTAAATAATTCGGAAACAGTTTGATCCTTTCTGGTCTTGGTTTCAAGCCTTTTTAGGTAGGACCAAA
This sequence comes from Monodon monoceros, assembly GCF_005190385.1. Classification (NCBI taxonomy): domain Eukaryota; kingdom Metazoa; phylum Chordata; class Mammalia; order Artiodactyla; family Monodontidae; genus Monodon; species Monodon monoceros. The sequence goes on from NW_021703778.1 coordinate 135,207,448, forward strand.
ATAATGTTTTATCGAGGTTTAATTTTTCTTCCCCACTGAGGCAAAACCCTTCATAGTAGTTTACTCAATGCCACATCAATTATGAGGTTTTCTACTCTAGGTAGCTGGACCAGACAATGTTCTTGGCTCTGTGTGAGTTCAAGGAACTGTTACTTCATCATTTTCAGAGGTTCTTTCCATGGCTGCAGGTAGTTTCCTCACATGCATGCACTTATCAGTATTCAGCTGAAAACTCAAATACAGCAGACTTACAGAGTTCTCTCTGTTTTTAGCTCTCCTCTTTAATACTGTTTAGTGAGCTCTCACAGCCTTGGCCTCCCTGGCCTCCTAGCTTTATCACCTCAAATCAGGGAGACCACCAACCTTGCCTGGGTTCCCCTTCCCTGTACAATGGCTTCAAAACTTTCTCCAGGTAGTCAGCTTAGACAATCATAGGACTGACTTGCTTGTTTCTCATCTCTTAGGAATTGCTGTTTTTTGTTGCCTAATGTTTAATATCTTCAGAGCCATGTGTTATGTCCAGGTTTTTAGTTGTTTCATGTGTGAGAGCAGATTTAGTATTTGTTTTGTCACCTTGATCAGAGGCAGAAATCCCCTTAATGCACTCTTAATAATTTAAAATTGACCTTGGATTTTTTTTTAACATAGTTTGATCTTTTGGAATTTTATTTCTTGCTTTCCAAGTCTTGTAGAGTCTCTAAGGAATGTTGAAGCTTACCTTCAAGTGTGATGAATGGTAGATTATCTTTTTTCAGGTTGAGAAAGTTTCCTTCTATTCCTAGTTTTCTAAGAGTATTTTATCATAAATGGGTGCTGAAGTTTATTTAATGATTTTATACATCTATTGAGATGATTATATGTTTTTCATCTGTAACCTATTAATGTGGTTATTTACACTTAAGATACTTTCCTAGTATTTAAACATCTTTGCATGTATGCTGTGAATTTTTATTTTTGATGTATTTGTTTTTAATACATTTAAATTTTGTTTGCTGCTGTTTAGGATATTTGTAACTAGGATCATCAGAGATTGAGCTACTATATAAATTACCTTCTTTGAGTTCATAAACTGATATGGGAAGTTTTTCCTTCTAGAACAGCTTATGTAAAAGAGCAAGTTACCTGTTCTTTGAAGGTTAGAAAAAGTCATATAAAACCATCTGGATGTGATATGTCCCTTTTGAAATTTTTCTACGTTTTATTTTTTTACTGGTTACTGGCCTATATGTTTTCTATTTTCTCTTTTAAAAAAATTGTTTAAACCTTTTTTTTCTCTTGTGATTTTTAAATGTCCACTCTGTAGTTATATTTGTATGAATCAACCTTGTCAATGGTTTATCTTTAAAAGATAGTTTTTATCTTCTCTATTTTTAATATTTTCTTTATATTGATATTTTTTATTAATATTTGCTTTTATCTTTTCCATTTCTTCCTTTTATTTTGCTTTGGTTTAAACAGTTGATTGATAACATCTTGAATTGACCATCTATCATATTAATTTTTTCATCTTTTTCTTGATTCCTAATACATACTCTAAATTAATCCATAAATTTTCTTTAAGTACCACTTTATATCCTACAAGTGTATGATATGTAATGTGTTCATTATTTTTCAGTTATTAATATTTTATTATTCCAATTAGGGTTTCTTTTTCTGACCCATCAATTATTTAAAATTGTGGTTTCTGGTTTCCAAAAGCATTTTTATAATTTGTTAAAAGTCTTGTTTTATTTCTAACTGTACTGAAATTAAACTGTGGTCTAACTGTATTTTTGAAGCTTCCTTTGTGACCTGATACATGGCTGATTTTTATAACTCTTCCACGTGTGCTTAAAATTACTGTGTATTTTTAGATTGTTTTGCATCCCACCTTGTGCTAGTTTAATCCCTCTTGTGTATTATCTTCTGTGTGTTTGTGGGTGAGCTCATCTTCAGAAGGGGTGTTTTTGTACATGGTGATGGGTATAATCCCGTATACCTTGGGTTATAGAAGTGTTCCTATAGAACAATTTTGTACTTAACTTCTGTTAGGTCTCCTGGATTTCATAGGTGCTTGATCATTTTTCTTATTAATTTATTGCCTTCAGATGTCTGCCCTGTGTTGATATTATATTTCTGTGAAGACTTGATGTTTTTATTTCTCACAGGATAATTTTTTTTCCATTCACAGCCCCAAGCAAATAGCAAGCTTCCTTCCCACTTCTCTAAGTACAAACTACTAGATGGAATTTTACTAGTCCCCTTTTCAAAGAAAGGACAGGATTTCAAAAAGAGTAGTAGTCTTATGCTAGGGTACTGAATCCAGCCTTGTATGAACCCAAGGCTATTCGTATCTGAGATATTAGCCTATGGGACCTGCAAACAAGTTAACTACCACTCTGGGCTAATACCAGCCGTCTTTCTAATCTTATCAGCATTTCTGTGAGTTTGTAGTAGGAGGGGTTCTATATGGCCTCAGGCTTCTGTATAGCAGGAACCAAAAGCTGGTCTAATTTTTAAAGATGAATAAACTGAAGTTTATTGATGACCCAAGGTTACTCACTTGGGAAGTGTCAGAGCTGGGATTAAAACCTGTATATGATTTGATTCTTTTTTTAAAAATTTAATTAATTAATTAATTTTTGGCTGCGTTAGGCCTTCATTGCTGCGTGCGAGCTTTCTCCAGTTGCAGCAAGCGGGGGCTACTCTTCGTTGCAGTGTGCGGGCTTCTCATTGCGGTGGCTTCTCTTTTTGTGGAGCGTGGGCTCTAGGTGCGCGGGCTTCAGTAGTTGTGGTTCATGGGCTCACTAGTTGTGGCTCGTGGGCTCTAGAGCACAGGCTCAGTAGTTGTGGTGCACAGGCCTAGCTGCTCCGCGGCATGTGGGATCTTCGTGGATCAGGGCTCGAACCCACGTTCCCTGCATTGGCAGGCAGATTCTTAACCACTGTGCCACCAGGGAAGCCCTTGATTTGCTTCTTATTGATATTCTTCCTCCTTTGCATTTGGCTTTTATATGGTATTTGTGATAGTTAATTTTATGTGTCAACTTGACTGGGCCACGGAGGTGCCAAGATAAAGTTGGTCAGATATTCTGGGTGTGTCTGGGCAGATGTTTGTGGATTAGGTTAACATTTGAGTTGTTCAACAGAGTAAAGCAGATTGCCCTCCCTAATGTGGGTGGGCCTCATCCGATCAACTGAAGGCCTGAAGGGAACAAAAAAGCTGAGCAAGAGGGAACTCTGCCTGCTTGATTCCTTGAGCTGGAACATTGATCTTCTCCTGCCCTTGGGCTGGAACTTACACCATTGGCTCTCCTGGTTCTCAGGCCTGCAGTTAGGCTGGAACAACACACTGGCTCTCCTGGGTCTCAAGCTTGCCAACTGGAGATTTTTGGACTTCTCAGCTTCCATAATCTCATGGGAGCCAATTATATATATATATATATATATATATATATATATATATATATATATTTCTCCTATTGGTTCTGTTACTCTAGAGAACTCTGACTAATACACTATTATACTAATTTTAAATTTATATTAATTATTGAAGCATTTGTTTTATTTCTAATAGTATGTTAGACACTAAGGGGACAGACTAGAGAAGAATGAGTTAAGACTACACATTTTTTGAAGATGTTAGAGAAGTCACAGCTGCATAAACCCATTTAGAAAATGTAAGTAAGCAAAGTATTAGAAGGTAAACTGCATGGCAGTTAAGAATATGGATGGAACAAGGGACATTATTATACCCAGGGCAACATTTCTTATTCAGTGGTGCCAGGCTTGTTCAGTTGGTTCAATGCCTAAAATTGAGGTGTTTTTTTGTGGCATCCCATGAAATTTTAATGTATTTATTTTCATCGTGAATCAGGAATCAGTGGAAAATATAGCTAGATTGTATAAGCCATATAATAGTCACAGCCATGAGCATGCATGTCCATGACAAAACAGGCTGAGGAAAGAAGCATGATTAGCAATGCCCATATTTCTTTGTTAATATTCATTTGTGTTATTGCCTGCTTGTGCTTGCAGCATATATGTGATAACAGGCATCTAAAGCATAGAAACTGTATGGGAAAAATGGAACATTTAGCAAATTTCCCATTAATTTTTCTGCAAATGGAGAAAAGTTATTTATTACCTGATTTTCAGGGACATTATTGGGAGCTACTTTTCTGATATATGCATACCACCACTGAATAGCTGATGTACAAATTGTGTGAGTTTTTTTGGAATATGGATTCTATGCTTTTATTTTTTTTTTTCTGAAAAAGCTGTTACTTAGCTAAGTGAATATTTTCAGTCTATTTCTTTTCAGTTGTCATGATATATTTGGATATATTTACTGTGAATTTGGTGCTGAAGAAACTTTGAAACTGTTGTATGGAAATTATCTGTGTAGCTTGACTGGGCTACAGTTGAGTTTTATCTCAAGATAAAACAACTTTGGAAATTGCCTTGAGGATGATTTGCAGCGTGGAGTTGGAAGATGAGGGAATGGACTGAACAACTAGAAATCCAGAAACTCACAACACCTGCAAATCACAAGATCTGTTCACTGCCTTTCTTAGCCTTGGTTACATATCCCAGTCCCTTCATTTTAGTATCCATGGCAATGGGATTTTTTTTCTTTTGTCTTCCTAATCAGAACATTTGTAAATTATAATGTTGATTCACATTTGCTTGTAAGGATTCACTGTGGGTGATAGAGAACTATTGGAGGTTGGAGAAAAGAAAGAAAGAACAAGCATTCTGGTTTTATGTTTTCTGTACATGTGCAGAAATTTAATTATCAGGTCACCTCATTCTCAGCAGAGTAAATTACAGTCTTGGTCATTAATTTGTATGTAAATGCCACTGTTGTAGGAAAACAACACAACACTTGAGTCCTATCAAGAGATGCCCTTGAAGGAACCCTCTTGCACTGTTGGTGGGAATGTAAATTGATACAGCCACTATGGAGAACAGTATGGAGATTCCTTAAAAAACTAAAAATAGAACTACCGTATGACCCAGCAATCCCACTACTGGACATATACCCTGAGAAAGCCATAATTCAAAAAGAGACATGTACCACAGTGTTCATTGCAGCTCTATTTACAATAGCCAGGACATGGAAGCAGCCTAAGTGTGCATTGACAGATGAATGGATAAAGGTGTGGCACATATGTACAATGGAATATTAGTCAGCCATAAAAAGAAATGAAATTGAGTTATTTGTAGTGAGTTGGATGGACCTAGAGTCTGTCATACAGAGTGAAGTAAGTCAGAAAGAGAAAAACAAATACTGTATGCTAACACATATATATGGAATCTAAAAAAAAAAAAATGGTTCTGAAGAACCTAGGGGCAGGACAGGAATAAAGATGCAGATGTAGAGAATGGACTTGAGGACACGGGGAGTGGGAAGGGTAAGCTGGGACGAAGTGAGAGAGTGGCATGGACATATATACACTACCAAATGTAAAATCGATAGCTAGTGGGAAGCAGCCGCATAGCACAGGGAGATCATCTCGGTGCTTTGTGACCACCTAGAGGGGTGGGGTAGGGAAGGTGGGAGGGAGACGCAAGAGGGAGGAGATATGGGGGTATATGTATATGTATATCTGATTCACTTTGTTATAAAGCAGAAACTAACACACCATT
>NW_021703778.1:135213178-135453988 GCF_005190385.1 Monodon monoceros
ATGGAATCTAAAAAAAAAAAAATGGTTCTGAAGAACCTAGGGGCAGGACAGGAATAAAGATGCAGATGTAGAGAATGGACTTGAGGACACGGGGAGGGGGAAGGGTAAGCTGGGACGAAGTGAGAGAGTGGCATGGACATATATACACTACCAAATGTAAAATCGATAGCTAGTGGGAAGCAGCCGCATAGCACAGGGAGATCATCTCGGTGCTTTGTGACCACCTAGAGGGGTGGGGTAGGGAAGGTGGGAGGGAGACGCAAGAGGGAGGAGATATGGGGGTATATGTATATGTATATCTGATTCACTTTGTTATAAAGCAGAAACTAACACACCATTGTAAAGCAATTATACTCCAATAAAGATGTTAAAAAAAAAAAAGGAGATGTCCTTGTAGGAGGCATACAAATTAACAGAGTTTAAAATAGTCAGGTAAGTAAATGGTTTAGTACTGCTCTTGTTCAGGTGAGCCTTGTTGGAGTGATCAAACAGCTTAGAGTAATTGTCAAAGCCAAGTGTTCAGAAAACATTTGTATTTGAGAGAGTCCAAATAGTGAGAAATGAAGGCCCGATGAGTACAGATACAGGTCTTGCTCAGAATGCTACCTGTAGTGAAGGCTTTTTGTGATTTCCATAGTCAGACCTAATCACTGTACCCTTCAATGCTTTCATGATGCCTCTTTTCGTATCCTGGATGAGTTTGGCCTGGTAGGGAAGAGAAATAAGCTTCAAAGTGGCTAAAGTAGCCCTTGTTACAGGACTGTTCACTTAGGTGATTAGCTATACAGATTTCTGTCCAGAGAAGCCAGGAAAATTTGGGGCTGATTTAGCAAACACTTGGCTCATGGAGATAAAAATGGTGGGCTGAGTGTGGCAGCAGGGGAGTCCAGGCTGTGTCAGTACTGTCTGTCTTCAGGGCTCTTTAGGTTTAACTTCAGTTTGTGGGTGGTGGCTGTTGGGAATAGAGTATAGTAACTAGAGGCACAGAGGTGTCAGACCAGAGCTAAATTGTGGGTGACATTCAAGGTTTATCTAGGAGCTCAGAATATAAATCAGAAAGCCAGGAGAAACTTCCCAGGTGCACACAGTGGGGATCAGAGAGACACTCCATTTGGTGGGCACTCTGGTCCTCAGACTTCTTTTCTCTGGCTAGAGCAGGAGGACGAGTTCTAGACTTCCTTGGTTTTCAGTCTTCTCAGCTGCACAGAAATGGCTCAAGGCTGGGAATATTTGAATCAATAAGGGGAGGAGAGAACTTCAGTGCGTTGCAGTGAGGGAGAGAGAGAAGGCTGTCATGGGAACCAGCTTTACTTCAATCCACTTTTTAAAAGCGTTATTGTGGTACAGTGGCATACAGTAAACCGCACACATATGCAGTATACAGTTTGGCGACTTTGACATATTATACTTGTGAAACCATTATCACAAGCAAGAAAACAAACATCTACATCATTCTAAAAGTTTCCTCACGACCCTTTGTAATCCATCCTTCTCTCTTACCTCCCCTCGCCCCTGCAGGCAACCACTGATCTATTTTCTGTCGCAATATATTATTTTAAGTTTTCTAGAATATTATATAAATGGAATTATATAATGTGTACTCTTTTTTGACTGCTTTTTCCCCCTACTCAGCTTAGTGCTCTTGAGATTCGTCCATGTTGTTGGAGGTATAAATAGTTCAGTCCTCTTGACTGCTGACTAGTATTCCATCGTATTGATATACCATTATTTGTTTATCCATTTACCTGTTGCCACACTTTTGGCTTGGTTTCAGATTCTGGCCATTAAAATATAAGCCTATAGGAACACTTGTGTAAAAGTCTTTGGGTGGACATGTGTTTTTTTTCCCCCTCTTGGGAAAAATATCTAGCAGTGGAGTGGCTGGGTTAAATGATCAAATGTCTGCTTAAATTTTTAAGAAACCAGCAAAGCAGTTTTACCATTGTATTCCTACCAGGAGTGTACAAGAGCTCCAGATGCTTTACTTCCTTGCAGTCAGTTTTGAAAAATGTTATTGGTATAATATTTTGGTTTTAATTTGTATTCCTCTGATGATTACTGATGTTGAGTATCTTTTCATTTGCTTATAAGCCATTTGTTTGTACATATTAGTTTGTGAAGCATGTGCTTGAAATTTTTTATTGGGTTCTTTGTATTGACTTATATTATTATGAAGTTGTAAAAGATCTTTCTGTATTCTGGATACAAGTCTTTTTTTTAACATCTTTATTGCAGTATAATTGCTTTACAATGGTGTGTTAGTTTCTGCTTTATAACAAAGTGAATCAGCTATACATATATCCCCATATCTCCTCCCTCTTGCATCTCCCTCCCACCATCCCTATCCCACCCCTCTAGATAGTCACAAAGCGCCAAGCTGATCTCCCTGTTCTATGCACCTATTTCCCGCTAGCTATCTATTTTACATTTGGTACTATATAGAAGTCCATGCCACTCTCCCACTTCGTCCCAGCTTACCCTTCCCCCTCCCCATGTCCTCAAGTCCATTTTCTACATCTGTGTCTTTATTCCTAACCTGCCCCTAGCTTCTTCAGAACCTTTTTTAGATTCCATATATATGTGTTAGCATACAGTATAGTATTTATTTTTCTCTTTCTGACTTACTTCACTCTGTATGACAGACTCTTAAGTCCATCCACCTCACTACAAATAACTCAATTTCATTTCCTTTATGCCTGAGTAATATTCCATTATATATATATGTCACATCTTCTTTATCCATTCATCTGTCAATGGACACTTAGGTTGCTTCCATGTCCTGGCTATTGTAAATAGAGCTGCAGTGAACATTGTGGTAAATGACGCTTTTTGAATTATGGTTTTCTCAGGGTATATGCCCAGTAGTGGGATTGCTGGGTCATACGGTAGTTCTATTTTTAGTTTTTTAAGGAACCTCCGTACTGTTCTCCATAGTGGCTGTATCAATTCACATTCCCACCAGCAGTGCAAGAGGGCTCTGTTTTCTCCACACCCTCTCCAGCATTTACTGTTTGTAGATTTTTTGATGGTCCAATTCTCACTGGTGTGAGGTGATATCTCATGGTAGTTTTGATTTGCATTTCTATAATGATTAGTGATGTTGAGCATCTTTTCATGTGTTTGTTGGCAATCTATATATCTTCCTTGGAGAAATGTCTATTTAGGTCTTCTGCCCAAGTTTGGATTGGGTTGTTTCTTTTTTTGATATTGAGCTGCATGTAAATTTTGGAGATTAATCCTTTGTCAGTTGCTTCATTTGCAAATATTTTCTCCCATTCTGAGGGTTGTCTTTTCGTCTTGTTTATGGTTTCCTTTGCTGTGCAAAAGCTTCTAAGTTCATTAGGTCCCATTTGTTTATTTTTGCTTTTATTTCTATTTCTCTAGGAGGTGGATCAAAAAGGATCTTGCTGTGATTTATGTCATAGAGTGTTCTGCCTATGTTTTCATCTAAGAGTTTTATAGAGTCTGGCCTAACATTTAGGTCTTTAATCCATTTTGAGTTTATTTTTGTGTATGGTGTTAGGGAGTGTTCTAATTTCATTCTTTTACATGTAGCTGTCCAGTTTTCCCAGCACCACTTATTGAAGAGGTTGTCTTTTCTCCATTGTATGTTCTTGCCTCCTTTATCAAAAATAAGGTGACCTTATGTGCGTGGGTTTCTGGGCTTTCTATCCTGTTCCATTGATCTATATTTTTGTTTTTGTGCCAGTACCATACTGTCCTGATAACTGTAGCTTTGTAGTATAGTCTGAAGTCCAGGAGCCTGATTCCTCCAGCTCCGTTTTTCTTTCTCAAGATTGCTTTGTCTATTCGGGGTCTTTTGTATTTCCATACAAATTGTGAAATTTTTTGTTCTACTTCTGTGAAAAATGCCATTGGTAGTTTGATAGGGATTGCATTCAATCTGTAGATTGCTTTGGGTAGTACAGCCATTTTCACAATGTTTATTCTTCTAATCCAAGAACATGGTGTATCTCTCCATCTGTTTGTATCATCTTTAATTTCTTGCATCAGTGTCTTATTGTTTTCTGCATACAGGTCTTTTGTCTCCATAGGTGGGTTTATTCCTAGGTATTTTATTCTTTCTGTTGCAATGGTAAATGGGAGTGTTTCCTTAATTTCTCTTTCACATTTTTCATCGTTAGTGTATAGGAATGCAAGAGATTTCTGTGCATTAATTTTGTATCCTGCTACTTTACCACATTCATTCATTAGCTCTAGTAGTTTTCTGGTAGCATCTTTAGGATCCTCTATGTATAGTATCATGTCATCTGCAAACAGTGACACCTTTACTTCTTCTTTTCTGATTTGGATTCCTTTTATTTCTTTTTCTTCTCTGACTGCTGTGGCTAAAACTTCAAAACTATGTTGAATAATAGTGGTGAGAGTGGGCAACCTTGTCTTGTCCTGATCTTAGAGGAAATGGTTTCAATTTTACACCATTGAGAATGATGTTGGCTGTGGGTTTGTCATATATGGCCTTTATTATGTTGAGGTAAGTTCCCTCTGTGCCTACTTTCTGCAGGGTTTTTATCATAAATGGGTGTCGAATTTTGTTGAAAGCTTTTTCTGCATCTATTGAGATGATCATATGGTTTTTCAACTTCAGTTAGTATGGTTTATCACATTGATTGATTTGTGCATATTGTAGAATCCTTGCATTCCTGGGATAAACCCCACTTGATCATGATGTATGATCCTTTTAATGTGCTGTTGGATTCTGCTTGCTAGTATTTTGTTGAGGATTTTTGCATCTATGTTCATCAGTGATATTGGCCTGTAATTTTCTTTCTTTGTGGCATCTTTGTCTGTTTTTGGTATCAGGGTGATGGTGGCCTTGTAGAATGAGTCTGGGAGTGTTCCTCCCTCTGCTGTAATTTGGAAGAGTTTGAGAAAGATAGGTGTTAACTCTTCTCTAAATGTTTGATAGAATTCGCCTGTGAAGCCATCTGGTCCTGGGCTTTTGTTTGTTGGAAGATTTTTAATCACAGTCTCAATTTCAGTGCTTGCGATTAGTCTGTTTATATTTTCTATTTCTTCCTGGTTCAGTCTTGGAAGGTTGTGCTTTTCTAAGGATTTGTCCATTTCTTCCAGGTTGTCCATTTTATTGGCATATAGTTGCTTATAGTAATCTCTCATGACCCTCTGTATTTCTGCAGTGTCAATTGTTACTTCTCCGTTTTGATTTCTAATTCTATTGATATGAGTCTTCTCCCTTTTTTTCTTGATGAGTCTGGCTAATGGTTTATCAATTTTGTTTATCTTCTCAAAGAACCAGCTTTAGTTTTATTTATCTTTACTATTTTTTCCTTCATTTCTTTTTCATTTATTTCTGATTTGATCTTAATGATTTCTTTCCTTCTGCTAACTTTGGAGTTTTTGGTTCTTCTTTCTCTAATTGCTTTAGGTGTAAGGTTAGGTTGTTTATTTGAGATGTTTCTTGTTTCTTGAGGTAGGATTGTATTGCTATAAACTTCCCTCTTAGAACTGCTTTTGCTGCATCCCATAGGTTTTGAGTCGTGATGTTTTCATTGTCATTTGTTTCTAGGTATTTTTTGATTTCCTCTTTGATTTCTTCAGTGATCTCTTGGTTATTAAGTGGTGTATTATTTAGCCTCCGTGTGTTTGTATTTTTTACAGATTTTTTCCTGTAATTGATATCTAGTCTCAGAGCATTGTGGTTGGAAAAGATACTTGGTATGACTTCAGTTTTCTTAAATTTACCAGCCCAAGATATGGAGGATGTTCCATGAGCACTTGAGAAGGGAGTGTATGCCTTTGTTTTTGGATAGAATGTCCTGTAAATATCAATTAAGTCCATCTTGTTTAATGTATCATTTAAAGCTTGTGTTTCCTTATTTATTTTCATTTTGGGTGATCTGTCCATTGGTGAAAGTGGGGTGTTAAAGTCCCCTACTATGGTTGTGTTACTGTCGATTTCCCCTTTTATGGCTGTTAGCATTTGCCTTATGAATTGAGGTCCTCCTATGTTGGGTGTATAAATATTTACAATTGTTGTATCTTTTTCTTGGATTGATCCCTTGATCATTATGTAGTGTCCTTCTTTGTCTCTTGTAATAGTCTTTATTTTAAAGTCTACTTTGTCTGATATGAGAATTGCTACTCCAGCTTTCTTTTGATTTCCATTTGCATGGAATATCTTTTTCCCTCCCCTCATTTTCAATGTGTATGTGTCCCTAGGTCTGAAGTGGGTCTCTTGTAGCCAGCATATATACGGGTCTTGTTTTTGTATCCATTCAGCCAGTCTATGTCTTTTGGTTGGAGCATTTAATCCATTTATGTATAAGGTAATTATTGATAGGTATGTTCCTGTTACCATTTTCATAATTGTTTTGATTTTGTTATTATGGGTCTTTTCCTTCTCCTGTGTTTCCTGCCTAGAGAAGTTCCTTTAGCATTTGTTGTAAAGCTGGTTTGGTGGTGCTGAATTCTCTTAGCTTTTGCTTGTCTGTAAAGGTTTTAATTTCTCTGTCGAATCTGAATGAGATCCTTGCTGGGTAGAGTAATCTTGGTTGTAGGTTTTTCCCCTTCAGCAGTTTAAATATGTCCTGCCACTCCCTTCTGGCTTGCAGAGTTTCTGCTGAAAGATCTGCTCTTAACCTTATGGGGATTCCCTTGTATGTTATTTGTTGTTTTTCCCTTACTGCTTTTAATATTTTTTCTTTGTATTTAATTTTTGATAGTTTGATTAATATGTGTCCTGGCATTTGTCTCCTTGGACTTATCCTGTATGGGACTCTCTGCACTTCCTGGACTTGATTGACTTTTTCCTTTCCCATATTAGGGAAGTTTTCAACTATAATCTCTTCAAATATTTTCTCAGTCCCTTTCTTTTTCTCTTCTTCTTCTGGGACCCCTATAATTCGAATGTTGTTGCATTTAATGTTGTCCCAAAGGTCTCTAAGACTGTACTCAATTCTTTTCATTCTTTTTTCTTTCTTCTGCTCTGCGGTAGTTATTTCCACTATTTTATCTTCCAGGTCACTTATCCATTCTTCTGCCTCAGTTATTCTGCTATTGATTCCTTCTAGAGAATTTTTTATTTCATTTATTGTGTTGTTCATCAGTGTTTGTTTGCTCTTTAGTTCTTCTAGGTCCTTGTTAAACATTTCTAGTATTTTCTCCATTGTATTTCTAAGATTTTGGATCATCTTTCCTATCATTACTCTGAATTCTTTTTCAGGTAGACTACCTATTTCCTCTTCATTTGTTTGGTCTGGTGGGTTTTTACGTTGCTCTTTCATCTGCTATGTGTTTCTCTATCTTCTCATTTTGCTTAACTTAACTGTGTTTTGGGTCTCCTTTTTGCAGGCTGCAGGTTCGTAGTTCCCATTGTTTTTGGTGTCTGCTCCCAGTGGCTAAGGTTGGTCCAGTGGGTTGTGTAGGCTTCCTGGTGGAGGGAACTAGTACCTGTGTTCTGATGGTTGAGGCTGGATCTTGTCTTTCTGGTGGGCAGGACCATGTCCGGTGGTGTGTTTTGGGGTTCTGTGACCTTATTATGATTTTAGGCAGTCTCTCTGCTAATGTGTTGGGTTGTGTTCCTGTCTTGCTAGTTGTTTGGCATAGGGTGTCCAGCACTGTAGCTTGCTGGTTTTTGAGGGGAGCTGGGTCTTAGCATTGAGATGGAGATCTCTGGGAGAGCTTTTGCCATTTGATATTACATGGAGCTGGGAGGTCTCTGGTGGACCAATGTCTTGAACTTGGCTCTCCCACCTCGGAGGCACAGGCCTGACACCCGGCCGGAGCACCAAGACCCTATCAGCCACATGGCATTATATTGTTTCTCTGTCTTTTATCTCTTGCCTCTCTGAGCCACAACATTCTGTGGAATCCAGAATTATATTATCACAACCCAACTTCCCTTTGTTCAAGTGGAACGCATTGCAGTTCTCAGACTTCCCTTTTCCTTCACTCTTTACTGTCAGGGTTATGTACTGGAAGTCTTTATTTCTTTCAGCTTGGGCCTCTCAGTGCCTCATTCTCCTTCCAGCCTGTTCTCATGCCTTTCTCATCACCTGCTGAGGCCTTTTTCTTTTCCTTTGTGCTTAGTCTAGTGTTACTTGCTCAAGGGTACTGAGTGCAGAGGCCTGGCACCAGGCACTTCAGAACAGAGTTCCTGGTGCCTGGATACAAGTCTTTTATCTGACATGTGTGTAAAAACTTGCCCTCGGTCTATGTCTTGCCTTTTCATTTCTTAATATCTTCAAGGAGGAAAAGTTTTAAATTTTGATGTTTAATTCAGCAACTTTTTTTCTTTTATGGTTCATGCTCTTATGTATCTTAAGGTTGCAAAAATTTCTCCTATGTTTTTTCCCCAGGAGTTTTATAAAGTTTTACAATTTGATCTATGATTAATTTTTACACCCACACACATAAGGTAAGGGTTGATGTTCCATATTAATATCAATTTTGCTCAAGCATCCTTTTTTAAAAGATTTTAATTTCCCCGTTGAATTGCTTTGCCACTTTTGTATAAAAAATGGACCATATTTATGTGGTGCTATTTCTGGACTCACTTCTACTCTACTGATTTATTAGTTTACCTTTTTGCCAATAGCAAATTGTCCTGATTAGCGTACCTGTATCATAAGTCTTTAGAGCAGGTAGGTTGGTACTCCCACTTTGTTCTTTTTAAAAATTATTTTGAATATTCTTTTTTTAAAATTTATTTATTTATTTGTTTATTTTTGGCTGCATTGGGTCTTCATTGCTGCACGTGGGCTCCTTCTAGTTGCAATGAGTGGGGGCCACTCCTCGCCACGGTGCGCAGGCTTCTCATTGTGGTGGCTTCTCTTGTTGCAGAGCATGGGCTCCAGGTGCACGGGCTTCAGTAGTTGTGGCTCGCAGGCTCCGGAGCGCGGGCCCAGCAGTTTTGCTGTGCAGGCTTAGCTGCTCCACAGCACGTGGGATCCTCCCAGAACAGGGCTTGAACCCACGTCCCCTGCATTGGCAGTCAGATTCCCAACCGCTGCGCCACCAGGGAAGTCCCTGTTTTGAATACTATAAGTCCTTTATTTCCTTATACATTTTGGAGTCTGACTGTCAAATTTTACAAAATATCTGCTTGGATATTGATTTAGATTGCATTAAAACAATAGACTAATTTGGGGAAATTAATATCTTAACAATACTGAGACTTCTATTTTTTCTCAGAAATACTGCTTTTAGTGTGGTAGGTTTGAATGCCTCTTGTTAAACTAACTCTTAAGTATTAATGTATTTTCATCTTTTGAGAACAGAATTAAAATTTTTAAAAATTTCCATTTGTCATCAGAATATAGAAGTGTAATTGATTTTTATATAATGACTTTACTAAATTCATTAAGTAGTCTCATCATTGATGTTAGCTATAGAGTTTTAGTAGATTCCCCCTCTTTTCAGATTGTTGAATATCCCTAGTAAGCTGAGATTTTTTTGTTTTATTTTAATCAGAAATTGATGTTGGATATTGTTACTTTTTGTGTGCCTGTTGAAATGATTGGGTTTTTTTATTGTGTTAATTTGATGAATTATATCAGTTGATTTTAGTATTTTAAACCGACTTTGCATTTCTAGGATAAACCTTATGTGGCCATAATGTATGATCCTTTTAATACATTACTGGATTTCATTTGTTAATGTTTTGCTAAGGATTTTTTGTAACTATGATATATGGGATATAGGTGTAAAATTTTCTATTTTTGTGATGTCATTGTCAGGTGTTTTTATTAGGATTATGCTGGCCTCATAAAATGAGTTGAGAAATGTTCTCTCTTCCTCTACTTTCTGTAAGAGTTATGTAGATATTGGTATTATTTGACATTCATAGAATTCTGTACCCCAAAACTGCAGAATGCTCTTTCTTTTCAAGTCCACATTATCACAGTGAACTATATGTTGAGTTATAATATAAATCTATATACTTACTGATTTTTTTCTTAGTTGCTCTATCCACTAACTGCAGAGAAGAGGGTGTTAAAATCTTCAGCTTTACTTTGAATTTGTCTGTTTCTCCTTTAAGTTCCACTAGTTTTTCCATCACGTATTTTGAAGCCCTGCTAATAGGTTCATACACACTTATAATTTTTATGTCTTGATGAGTTGATCACTTTATCATTATAAAATATCCTTCATCTCTGGTAAAACTCTTGTCTTGAAGTCTACTTTGGTATTAATACAACTGCATCAGCTTCTTTGTGCTTACAGTTTGCATAACTTATCTTTTTAATCCTTTTACTTTTAACCTGTCTGTGTATTTATACTTAAAGTGTGTCTCTTATGGTCAGCACATAATTGGGTCTTGCTTGTTTATTCAGTTTGACAATCTTTACTTTCAAATGTGATATTTCATTTGCATTTAATGTATGGAAATTATTGGGTTTAAGTATGTCATTTTGCTGTTTTCTGTTGATATTTGTTGCCTCTGATTTTCATCTTCTGTTGCTCTTACTGCTTTACTTTTGTGTTAATCACCTATTATTTTACTATTCAATTTAAATTCCTCTATTAAATTTTTAGCTATACATATTTGGATTTTCTTTTTTCATGGCTGTTCTAGGAATTACATATACATCCTTAGTTTATCATAGTCCGCTTTGAGTTAGTATTGTACCACTTCAGATTTACTCTTTGCTTTATGTCACAGCATTAACACCACTTTGCAACAGTATAAATCACTTACTTCCCCTCTCCTTTGTGTTATTCATATCTCATGTTCTACTTTTCCACACTTTATCCATCTCCTGCCCCCATGCAATAGTATATAGATACTTTCTTCAGTTATCTTTCAGAAGAAGTAAAAGAAGAAAACATCAAATATTTTTTGTATTTACTCATATATTTACCTTTGCTATTATTGCTTTTCATTCCTTCCCTTAGATCTGAGATTCAGTTTGTTGCCAGTTCCCTTTCATTGGAAGAACTTCCTTTAACATTTCTTGAAATGCAGGTCTGATGAGTTCTCTTTGCATTTATATAAAATTGTGGTTATTTTATATTCCTTTCTGAAGGATGATTTCTCTGGATATAGAATTCAGCGTTGACAGTTTTTTTTTTTTCTTTCAGTACTTAAACATGTCATTCTATTGTGTTCTGGCTTCCAATGTCTCTGAGAGAAGACAGTTTTCTTTGTATTATTATTTTCCTGTATGCAATGCATTTTTCCTTCTCTTCTTACTTTCAGGTATTTTGTTTAATCTTTGATTTCCAGCTAGCTGACGGTGATGTGCCTAGTTGTAGAACTTTTGAACTAGATTACTAAAATGTTTGAATCTGTATGCTGATTTTTCACCAAATTTGGGAGATTCTCAGCCATTATTTTTCAAATATTTTTCTTCCACATGAACTTAGCTCAAACACTTGGCTAAAACCTGAACTATGAAAGCATGGGGGAGAGTCCTTTTGTTCTTTCCTCCTTGGACTCCAGTTACACATATTTCAGACAACTTGATGTGTTATCCTTGTTCACTGAGGTTTTGTTTATTTTCTTTCCAAAGGTTTTATGTTCTTCAGATTGATTACTTTTTACTGAGCTCCTTCGAAGTTCATGGCCATCTCCAATCTGCTACAAAACCAATTGGCTGAATTTTTTAACTTCGAAGATTTTACTTTCAATTCTAAGTTTATTTAGTTTTTTAAATATTATTTTCATTTCTCTACTGAAATTATCCTTATTTATATTCATTACAATCACCTTTTCCTTTGATTATTTGAACTTATTTATAATAGGTACTTGAAAGATGTTGTCTTTTGCATCCAACATCTGAGTCATCGTGGGGCTAGTTTCAATTGAGATGATTCACATTTTTCTTGTTACTTTGTATGTCTAGTGACTTTTGACTGTGCACTGGACATTATGGATGAAATGTTGTAAAGGTAATAGATTCTTTCATCTTCCTATAAAGAATATTGCTTTTTGTTTTAGCCCACAGTGAAATTACTAGTTGATTCCTTTGACTATATTGGTTTTATAGTTTGTTATGCTGGGCTTATTTCAGTTTTAGTCTTATTTCTAATGTTGACCCTTCTAAAGTTTTAATGGAAAACCTGGGGTGTCTTCCAAGCCCCTCTACCTTGGCCAGATTCAGTCTCGTAACTCAGTCCCTACTGAGGTAGGCTTAAACCAAAATGTCTAATCAAATTTTTAGCCCACTAGCTGTTACTTTTTCTAGGTTTCTTGGACTCTTCCCCCATGCTTTCATAGTTCAGGTTTTAGCCAAGTGTTTGAGCTAAGTTCATATGCAGATTTTGGGGCTCCCTCTCTGTGGTTTCCTCTTTTCTGGGGTTTCCTTCTCCATTTCCATCTTCTCTGGATTGCCTTGAATTCTGTCCTCTGACACCTCGAGTCAATAAGGCTTGTGATTTCTGCCTGAGTCCTTGATACCCTGTGCCTCATAGACTTAGGAATACTTTCAGCAGAAAAGTAATATAACCATGGATCTCATCCAGTGAAATTTCCTTCTTTAAAAATACTCGGGGCTTCCCTGGTGGCGCAGTGGTTGAGAGTCCGCCTGCCGATGCAGGGGACGCGGGTTCGTGCCCCGGTCCGGGAAGATCCCACATGCCACGGAGAGGCTTGGCCCGTGAGCCATGGCCACTGAGCCTGCACGTCCGGAGCCTGTGCTCTGCAACGGGAGAGGCCACGGCAGTGAGAGGCCCACGTACCGCAAAAAAAAAAAAAAAAAAAAAAAATCGATCCCCTCCAGTTTCTGCCTGCTCCTGCTCACTCCCTATGCCTTCAAATAGTTGGTTTAAATTTTTTTTCATGAATTCATAAGTGTTATTAGGTTAGTTCAAGTCTCTTACTCTGCTGTTATCATAACTGGAATCCTCAATATTGTAACTTTCTTTTCCCTAGTGTAGTGATCTTTATGTTACTAATTTTAGTAAAATATTTTCTATCTGACTAACTCATATTTAAGTATTACAAGTGCTGTCTCTTTGTTCATATATGAAATAAAGTTGTCAAAACATCTCATACAAGGTGTAGGATGACAAAACAAGTGTGCATCGGAGAACCAGATTGTAATCCTTCCTCTGCCACTAACTAGCTACTTGACATATAGTTATGTGCCTTAAGCAGTCTCAGCCTTAGTTTCTATTCTGTAGAATGAGAGAGTTGGGTTATATCCATGTTTTTCAAACTTAAAAAAAAAAGTCAGGACTCTTATTTTTTTCCCAACAGAATCTTGTAAAAATATAAACTGTTTTAAAGCAAAACAGCCCTGATTGTACAGGGTGTATAGCTCAACCTGCTCAGTGCAACTACCCACATCTCCACTTTTACTGTGGGTGGCATTGAAGCTCCTTTGTGGAAACCCAGACCTCCACAAAGCATAGTCTGAAAAAAATCAAGGCTGATGATTTATAAAAATCTTTTCCTATCCTGCCTGAGTCCAAGAATGGTTGGATTATGCATCTAAAAATGTGACCATTTTTTTTTAGGATCTGACAGGGGCAGTTGTCAACCTTTGACCCTCCCTTCTGCTTTTTCACTTTAACCAACTTTTTTTTTTTTTAACATCTTTATGGCTTTACAATGGTGTGTTAGTTCCTGCTGTATAACAAAGTGAATCAGCTATACATATACATATCTCCTCCCTCTTGCTTCTCCCTCCCACCCTCCCATCTCACCCTAACCAACTTCTTGTTCTTATTTCTATCCTTATCCAACCACCCTAGGCAGACATTTGCCGTGGGTATTTGAGAAATCTGGTATATTAGGGATTCCTGCAATTGTAGCTAAAAGTGGCACCCAGGTACCGTACCACGGAGCACAACCCACCCCCGCCTGTCTCTACAACCCATCTATAAGATATAAGCAGTACTTCCCTGCACCTAATTGCTCCTGTGTGGGTGGGAAGGAATTAATAAGCTTGGATCTTCACTGATCGTGTATAAAGTCTTTCTCCATCTGTAAAATAGCAGCAGTCAGGCTTAAGAAATCCTCTCTTTGCATCACCAGTTGGTGGTTTTGTTGCCTTAAAAGAAGCAACAAAATGAGCAGGTGTTGAGCACTGCCCACATCCAGACAGCATTGCCAACTCTCACAGAGTGCTCCACCTCTAGGCTTGGAAAAAAGTATAGTGAGGGAAGGAAGGTGATACAACCCACATTTTCAGCTTAATTTTCTCCTATTCCAGCCCTTGTTTCTTTCATCCTTTCCCTACAGCAGCTCTAATGATGAGTTTGCAAGTCAGACCCTGTGAGAACAGGCATTCTTCCCTTTGCATGTAAATGCGAGGCTTCCTAGAAGGGTTTCCACATAGGGCACTGCCATGATGAGGCATAATAATAATCGTTAACATATTTAGCATATCATATGTCAGGCATATACTAAGTACCTTTACATGGTTTATCCCATTTAGTCCTCTCAACAACTTTAAGAAATAAGGAATATCAAAATAAGGACCCTGAAGTTCAGAAAGATTAAGGAACTTGCTTAGATCTCAGACCAGCGAATAGACGATCCCAGATTCAAACTGAGGTAGCTTGACTCCGGATTCTGCACTCTTAACCACCCTAGCCTTCACTGATGTTAGACTGACAGGCAGTTTCTGTGGCACTGGGGTCCCGCCTTCCTCTCTCTTAATTGTGGAAGATGAAGATGGCATTTCCTCTGCCCCTCTTTACCAGAAAAAAAAATTCACTAAAAATCAGAGGGAGGCATGTTCCGATGGCACTGCTGTAGAGACTTGATATTGATGGGTCTACAGATAACTCTCTTTTTCTGTCAAAGTCATGAACTTTCTGCCAGTGCAAGAAGCCCACAGTGGCAACTCAGTAGTGTGTGAACAGAGGGATGGAGCTGGATGGCTATGCATCAGAAAGATTGCAGAAGAGTCTGACTTCTCTTTGGTGGTAGCTACTGAGGGGGTGTCTAAGATCTCCTGCATTCTGTGATTGAGTGAAATGGACAATCTCAACTTCAAGATGTATTCACATCCATGACATTTGTGAAACTTTTTCTCTGTTTTAGCAAGATAATTAGATAAAGAGATTAAGTGTTTTGTTTTGTTTTGTTTTTTCGGGTACGCGGGCCTCTCACTGTTGCGGCCTCTCCCGTTGCGGAGCACAGGCTCCGGACGTGGAGGCTCAGCGGCCATGGCTCACGGGCCCAGCCGCTCCGCGGCATGTGGGATCTTCCCGGACCGGGGCACGAACCCGTGTCCCCTGCATCAGCAGGCAGACTCTCAACCACTGCGCCACCAGGGAAGCCCAGAGGTGAAGATTTGATTACAAATTTCCATCATGCTCTTTCCCAAGTGCATATCTTGAAAGGGGTTTGAACTTGGTATTTATACAGTGTTTCAGAAAGTACTATCTTATGTCTGAAATAAGTGCTACAACTTAGATGAGACTTTGTGATTTTCAAAGATTTATGTTGAATGAAATCCAGATCAGCTATTTAGTTGTTGACACAGACTCTTACAAGGCAAGTAGCAGCTGGGATCTTTCAAAAAGGTAGGAGTCAAAATTTAAATTTGAGAAAATCACCGACCAGTGAGAGAGCTTGGAAAATAATGAGGCAAAGCCATTGACCTGGAAACCTGGAGACCTCCGTTTGGTCCTTTCATGGTATAACCATGGGCAAATCAGTTTGCCTCTTTGGGCTTTGGTTTCTTTTCGTGCAAATGAGGGAACACATAGATGCTCATGAAAATCCTTTCTAGCCCAACTTATGTGATTTTATCGTCTTAGTGACCAAACACAGTTGTATAGATTTTAACCTGGATTTTTTTCCTTGAAGAAGCAGATGGTAGCGGGAGCATAATGTAGTCATTAATAATATTGACTTTGGAGCAAGACCACCTGGGTTTGAATCTTGGTTCCACTATTTATTAACTGTTATGACTGTGGCAAATTACTAACCTCATGGTGCCTCAGTTTCCCCATCCACAGAATGGGGACAATAAAGTATTGACTTCACTGGGTTATTGTAAGGAGTAAATAAGTTATCATATGTAAGATTCTAGAACAGTGCCTGGAACATGATAAATGCTTTATATGGGATTGCTTTTATTGTTATAATAGCACCACTATTGATTTCTGTTGCTACTCAGTGGTTTTTAGGAGAGATGGTAGGTTTCCTTTTTAAACAGAGAATTCCCTGAGATCCTTGGGGACTCAGGCCTAGCATAGCATGTGCAGTTGCATTTATAATCCCACGAGGAGCAATGGGCCAGTTATACTGCAGCCTGAGTGTGTTCACTCTCACATGGACTGACTCTTCTTCCCACTGCTCTTCTCTTCTCACAAAGGAAGCAACCTCCTGGCAGATTTCAGGGTGGAAATGGTAGAACCCTCTCTCACCTCATTCTGAGCTAGATATGGCTCTAGTGTCCTGATGCAATGATGTTTGATGATATGTGCAGTGACTAAGAACAGAGTTTCTATGTTCAAGTCCCAGCTTTGTTACTTTGCTAACTTTGTTGCCTAGGGCAAGTCACTTAACCTCTCTATACCTCTGTTTCCTGTCTCTAAAATGGGAATAATAATAATCATCCCTACTTCATGGTGTTGCTGTGATGATTAAATGGGATAATACATGCAAAGTGCCCAGAAGGTGCCTGGCATATAGTATATATTTAGTAAATGGGAAGCATTATAATTACTGTTATGATTCTTATATCGAGTGAGGAGAATCTGTGGATGATCAGTGACTCACTGAAGAAAAATCAAGGACTACATACTGGTAAATTAATGAATTCGAGTTCCTGATTTTATTTTTTTATTTTTTTTGCGGTACGCGGGCCTCTCACTGTTGTGGCCTCTCCCGCTGCGGAGCACAGACTCTGGACGCGCAGGCTCAGCGGCCATGGCTCATGGGCCCAGCCGCTCCGCGGCATGTGGGATCTTCCCAGACCGGGGCACGAACCCGTGTCCCCTGTATCGGCAGGCAGACTCTCAACCACTGCGCCACTAGGGAAGCCCTAGTGCCTGATTTTATACATGAGGAAATACCCATGGACTAACTCACTTAATTTAGAATTGAGGACTTTTGACTATTTACATTTTTTAAAACTGGCCTAGTAATACAAATGGAATGGAATATCAGAGTTGGAAAAAGTGCCAATGGATGTCTAATTCAGCCACTTCACCAATGCATGTATCTCCCTGACTATCTCCCAGGTGCTTAGCCGGCCCTATACTCTAAAGGTGGAGAGAGTTTAGTTTTGGTCCCGTTCGTCTCTGGGTATCTTCCATATGTGATGGTCCATCCCATGCCAGAGCACTATGCCCAGCACGTTGAGACGTGAGGAGACTGTCCATTGTAATGGCATTCTGTTGAGACAGCAATGGAATCTTTTCTAACACTTAGCTTTTCAGGTCCTACCATGGGGCTGGTCACAGCCAACAGTAGAATTGAGTGAGCTGAAAACAATATTATGCTCTTATGTTCATGGATCAGCTGCTCCATAAAAGAGAGAAACAGATTGAATGTTGGTGCCTGTCAGGTAGAACGTTTGGAGTCGGAGAATTTAGATCTAGAAAAGACTTGGGAAATTATCCAGACATTAGAAGTGAAGATATTTCTTCCACAAATGAAGAAACAGGGTCAGAGAGGTTAAGAGACTTGGCCACATAGACTCAGCTAGCTAATGTGAGCACAGAGAATAAGAGTTCTTTCTGCCATCTCTCTCCCATTCTCTGGCAGAGTGATTAGCAACGTGGTCTCTAGAGACAGGCTGACTTGATTCAAGTCTTGATTCTTCCCCTTCCTGGCAGTACGATCTTTAGCCAGTTGTAGACTTTTCTCTGCCTCAATTTTCGTACTTGAAAAATGGGAACAGTAATAGGGGTTTTGTGTGAGATATGTGTAAGGCGCTTAGGACAGCCCCTGGCACATGAAAAGCATTCAGTCTGTTATAATTACTAATTTCCAAAGAGCCTTAGGAAAATCAACTCTCAAGCCAGAGAATAAATGTTTTGGCCAGGCTGGTGTTTAAAGTATTTTCTCTCACTTAAAATATTGCTTTTTAATTTCTTCTTAGCCTCTGATTCAGAAGTGATCTTCAGGACCCATCTGTGAATTAACACCCATATCCTTCCCAGGAGCCACTGCGTGACTTTTGGATGGAAAGAGTAAATCTTTAAAAAATAATTCCCCATTATTTATCGTTTCCAAATCTCACTCAGCAAATGTTTACAGAGTAGCCTGCCACGTGCCTGGCACAGAGATAATGCCTGGAGGGATGCAAAGGTGGGCAGTCTGGTGTGCCCCTTACCTTCAGGGTGTGTACAGGTTAGGTGGAATGGGCGGCAATTAAATAGGTAATTCTGCCACAGAGCTGGAGGGAGCACTGACAGGACAGGACAGGGAGTGATTTCACAGCATGTGGAAGGAGCCTTAAATCCCTAAACTTGATTTAAGGGGTCAAGGAAGGACTCTCTGGAGGAAATGATGTCTATGCTGAGACCTGAATGGTGAGCTAGATTCTGGACGAGTCTAGACGGGGCTGGAAAAGCATATTCCAGGCACAGGAAAGCACGTGTGAGTGTTGTTGGGGAGCGGGAAGGAACGCTCAGGGTTTTGGGAGAAAATACTGGCTATTCACCAATCTATTCAACATTTAACAAGTGTTTATTAAGTACTTACTATGCAGCAGGCATTGCTTTACATACTACAGAGACATCAGTTAACAAAACAGGTGATGTCTTTATTTTCATGGAAGTTATGGGGGAGAAGAAAGAAAGAAAGAAAGAAAGAAAGAAAGAAAGAAAGGTGGTAGGTACGGGAACAGAGCTGCTTCAGGTAGGAGGATGGTCAGAGAAGTGTTTAGGTTGAAGTGACAGTCAAGCTGAGACCTCCGTGGTGAGAGGAGCCAGCCAGGTCAACACCTGCGGGAGGGGGAGTTTCAGGTGGAAGGAGCAGCACAGGCGAGGGCAGAACTGATCATGATCACGGCCTGCTGGAGAAACAAAGAGGACAGAGCAGGGTGCTGGGGTGGGAAAAGTGGTACGAATAATTTAAAGGGTGTTTGGGTTGAGTCATTGGTGCTGAGAAAGGCATTTCTAGTATAAACTAGTTATTTATTAACTTTTTAAACCCATACAATGTGGTGTCACTTGTCAAAACTGGAAGTTTGGGGGAGATCTCAGTTGCTGATATCTCTTCTCTGAAGTGGGGCTTGGGTCTGTATGTTTTAATAACTGAGGTGAGGCGAAGAGAGTATTTTCCGTCATCATTGACGAGAACTACACATAAGGCACAGGTGCTGATTGCTGTCCTGTTCACAGTCATGAGCACATGCCAGCAACATAACAAATCAGCAGGATGCCCAGCTCAGCAAGAGGGCTCATTATGTTAATCAGGGGTGTCCCAGTGGTTTCTCTTGGTTCTAGCCGTGTACTTCTAATTACCCTCCTGAGATTTCTTTTCCTGTTTCATTCCTATGGACTCAAATTTGTGTTTCAGAAGTGCTTTGAGGGCTTCCCTGGTGGTGCAGTGGTTGAGATTCCGCCTGCCGATGCAGGGGACGTGGGTTCGTGCCCAGGTCCGGGAAGATCCCACATGCCACGGAGTGGCTGGGCCTGTGAGCCATGGCCGCTGAGCCTGCGCGTCCAGAGCCTGTGCTCCGCAACGGGAAAGGCCACAACAGTGTGAGGCCCGCGTACCGCAAAAAAGAAAAAGTGCTTTGAATTCTTTCTACCCAGGTTGTCTGCTTTGATCCAGACTGATTGGCCATGTTCTTCTATCTATCCGGATTATCTATCTCTGTTTTCTCATGGGCCCCGCAGGAGACTCATTGCTCTTGTTTGCTTCCAGTTAACACCTTTGGAGTTGATGAGAAGCTGCCCACATCTTCTGAGAGCGATGAGGAGGTTATCAAACAATTTGAGATTTCTGTGCCCCGGTCCCAGAGTTTCCGCTCGGGAGCATCTGAGAAAGGAAAGCAGACAGGACTGGAGCATAAACCAAAACCCAGCCGCTGGCTTTCCACCCACGAAGAGGCCAGCACAGAAGTGTCTGCCTGTGAAGGTATTCTTTGCATCAAACCTTTCCTTTATCTAGACCAGGGATGTCTAATGGTAAGAGTGTTTTTGAGTCACTGCACTTGCATCTAAGAGTCCAGAGAGGAAAAAGAAAAATAGGGCAGGACCCAGAGGCTGGGACAGGGCAAAAGGGCTGCTTCAAACCTCACAAGCAGCCTCGTTGCAGAGAGAAAGGATCAGACGTGCCAAAGTCTTGACCCCCACTTGTGGGATCCCTTCCTTTCTTGTAGGTTACTGCTTTGTACATTTTGAACACTAACGACTATAACAGTATTTACCAAGCTTTGTAAAATCTTGTTGCCTTCTGACGAGGACAAAAATTTTACATAGCTGTCTGCTGACATTGCACTTCTGTGCCTTTCCTCCCATTTGGAAACTTAGAGTCTATTTTCCATATATCTATGTAACCTCAGATTTTTGAAGCCTTACTTTCGATAGTTTGCAATATTTAAACAGTAGGTGTGTTTTATCTTCCAAATTAAAATATGTGTTATAATAATATTAAATAACCTTTTTCAAACAACACATGCCCGGCACACCCTCCCTCATTCCCTGTAGTTTCTGGACCCCAGCCCGTGTGAGAATTCATGGGTCAGAGCAGGTTTTACGCCAGCCTCCATCTTCATCGTAAGTTTACCTTTCACAAAGGGAGAGGAGGACACTCAGAGGTAGGGTGAGCACAGCCTGTGACTGCGGGTGGGCCTTGTCAAGGGTCCTTCTCCCTCCCCACCGTGCACACAGAAGAACCTAGGAAAAGAACAGTATGATATTTCTTAGTGCTTTCCCCAGCGAAGGTCAGGCACCTCTCCAACTCCTTTATGTCCAGAACCCTGAATAGGCACAGGACATTGGAACAGGGAAGGATCTGTGAAGTGTATTTGGTAAAAAGCCAGAGAAAATGTCATACTGTCCACTGTAGTGACCTGGTCTAAATGACCTGGGTTCTCTAATCTTCTTCTTTCCATTGGGCCTGTGGTCCGTCCAACCAGTGGGGGCATAGTTGATCTTCCTTGTTTTTCAACACTTAGTAGTAGAAAGACAAAAAGGAGAGCACAGAATTGAGAGAAGATAACAGAGAAGAAATTTCTGATTTGGTGATGTGGATGAGGCAGGGGGAAAAAAGGAAAATTAATAAAAAGAACCCTATTTTTCAGCAGGAATATAATAATTTGCTGACCATCATGTAATTTTACTTATTGGCATGGGCCTACGTAACATTTTACTGCTCTCCTTTTTAGCCCCAGGTAAGCCAGGAGATAAACTCCCGATGTAATCAAAGCACAGTAGCAGTAGCTAATGGCCCTCTGTCATCTCCTCACCCCCTCTCCTGTTTTCTCTTTCTCTGCTGTTACATCGCAGCATTCCTCTCTCTCCACTGAGACGGCAAATGTTAGCTAATGAAAGTTAATAGCAGCTGATCCCCTACAGTAGCTTGTTTAATTCTAAAGCTAATGGCCCCATTTCCCAGAAGCCCAAGTGTCTAGATTTTGATTTATACAAATGGCTGCTGTTCTGAGAGTTCTCACAAACACTCTAGCCCTCACCCTTCCTGGAATTAGCAACAACTTTTGTCATAGCTGGTGCAATTCTGAAGTTTTTGACAGATGGTGATAGAAAGGCTAAATTTTTCTCTATCAGACGGAGGAAAATGTCCACTACATTAAATGAATTACCTGTAGATTTGGAAGAAAATCATCAGGATTTTCATAGGAATGATTAACTGTGTGCTAAATTTTAGGTTATCAAATGCCATGGAAATGTTAATGTAATTTTTATTGCATGATTTTTTTTTCTGTGTCCTTTTTTTTTCTGTTCATCTTTAGATCAATGAATTTGCATCAGCAGTAAAGAATAAGGAAAAGATTAAGCATGAACCCCAGAGAGGATCTGTTTTTTGGTGCCTGTTCTCTATCTATTTAGCTATTTTTCCCTCTACCTTAAACACAATTTTCTAAGATCAAATTTAATTGTAGACAATTGTTTCACTTAAAAAATGCACTCAAAATGTTGGACCAGTGAAATTCAAGGCCCAAACCCACATAAAAAATCTTCATATTCCAGGCAAGTTCTCTCCTGTCTCACATATCTGATTTAGTGTTATTGTGCATTAATTGTCCCTGTATTCCTGATAACGTCAAAGAGGGTTTGAGCCAAGTGATCTGAATCAGAAGTTGTGCATGAGGTCTTTACGCATGAAAGGTGGGCTGCAGAATAATAGCCCACTTATTGGGCTTTTTGTTTGTTTGTTTTGAGCAAAGCCTTATTTTTGCTTGTGAAATATTTAGTTCTTAGGGTGTTTCATAGAAGCTAGTCATTACCTTCCTGGTGTCATTTAAAACAGGTCAATCATCCCCAGAATCTGTGCTCACTTTTGTTTAGGATGGTATATCAAGCAAGATTGTATCAATCAGATATGAAGGGGATTTCAGGGTGAGATATATATATATATATATATATATATATATATATATATATATATATTATATTTCAAGAGATCTATTGCAAAGAAGTGACTTATGCGATTGTAGGGGCTGTGTAGGCCACTGGAATACGCAGCTCTGAAATCCACAGGACAGGCTGCTGGGAAGGATAGGCTGAAACTCTCAGGAAGGAGATGAAACTTCAGTCCATGGATGAAATTGCTTCTCCTCCAGGGATGCCTAAGTTCTCCTCTTAAGGCCTTTCAATGGACTGATTATGTAGTATAATCCCCTCTACTGAAAGTCAGTTGCTTAAGGGCTTTAATTACACCTACAACATGCCTTCACAGTAACTCCTAAATTACTGTTTGATTGAATAATTGAGGCCTATAGCCAAGTTGACACGTAAAACTGACCATCACAGATGGTTAGCAAAAGTATTGGTATATGGGTGATGGAGGGAGGGGTCTGGGAGTAGAAAGAAAGTAATTGGATAATAGGTTTACACTCCATCAAAATGGGATATGAACTAAAAACATCCCTCTACTAAAATAAATATGGTTGATGTGACATACTTATGCCCTGTAATTTCTAAGAAGCCAGGATACATTTCTCGACAACAGGCAATTACTTTTCCATATGTGTTTAAGGTGACATGACCTTCTTTAACTTAAAGCACAGGAAGACTGCTTTATGTAACAGTGAATCACCTTTCCCCTTACCCCTCCTTGCAACTTGACTTGTCCCCCAGATTTGCCTTTCTAATTCATTCCTTGCTTGTCTGTCAAGGAAAATGGTTTGTTACATTAATATAGTTCTTATGTTTTTCAGTTATGAATAGCTTTTCAAGGCTTTAATGTAGCTTTTGAAAATTCCATTATTACTGATCTAAGTATTATCACCGTAGGAGTTGAAGTCATGAGACAATTTTATGGGGGTAATTTCTTGGCAAAGTTAGATTTTGTGCTGAGATCCTGCTGGGTGCTACACACGTTGATGGATGACCCACTGTTTAATAGGACATTTTAGTGTTCATGTATGTGAGGAATGGATGGGCTAATTAGAGCCTGAGAAGAAAATTCTGCTTTGTGTTATGGGGTCTTTGCATATGGAATATCCCTCGTTCTGTCATTTTCTGTGGCCATTTTTAAGGGCGTTTGCCAAATAACGGAAAATGTGAATGTAAAGATGTTAGGTGCCCTATGACAGAGCTTCCAGGAGGCCTGAAGTGAATTATTAAGAATAACAGGGCAGATGGGGAACACCTCAATGGCTTGCCATGGTTTGGCAAAATCCCAAATCAGGAGTCTGAAGTTGTGCCCTGAAAACCAAGTCTTCTCAAAGATGTTTTTATATGGTCTGCATAGGGTGATAACGTATTTTAAAATTTGGGTGTTTATTGTATGTGCGTCATATATTGTCTGCTAAACCACTGTCACCACCACTCGATATTGCTGCACACCTGACTGTTTCAAATATTTTTTATCTGCCTAGCATTTAAAGTTATTTGAGATTTAGTAAAACCCAGTGGTAGATAAAGACTATGCAGTATACAGATGTGGCTTAGCGCTTTCAAGGACGTTATGTTTTAGCTCGGATTTTAAGACCAGCTATGGGAGCAATTGCTATCATACAGTGTGTAAATAAGAGCTGAATTTACCATATATACTTTGTCATCCTCACTAATCCTGTCTATATCTCTAATTTTCTATCATCCTGGGATGGGGGCCCACTGGAGAAGAGTAGAGGCCCAAGAGATACGACATCGTTGTCTACTTTCTGGATGTGGAAGCAAGTTAGGGTGAAAGCTGTTGCTTAGGGAGACCCTGTCAGTTTTTCCTTATTATCTGAGGGTAACCTGGACACTGAGGAAGGAGGAAGGGGATGAAGAGAAAGAGAATAGGATGACACGAAGCCTGAGAAAGACACTGAGCCTGAAGGAGTCAGGGAAGATTCAGGAGTTGTCGGGGCTTTGGATGGACAGGAGGGAAAGGACAGGAGGGAGGGCTTGAGGACCGCTGTGAACCAAAATACACAGCTAACATTTTCATGGACCTGTGAGACCACAGGTGTCTGTGAGTTGGGAGGTAGTACAGCAAATGGGATTTGCTGGGTTGGTTGAGGCCAGACAGGTCAGCAAGTCTAAAATTTATGGGAGGGCTGGTGGTTGCCAGGCAGATATTATTTCATGTGTCCACAATGACTCTCTGATGGCTTTTATCATCATTTTATAAATAAGAAAACAAAGTTTAAGGCAGTTCAAATGTTGTTCGGGTTCTTAATGCAGAGCTAGGATTTAAACTCAGATCATATGAATCCAGGTCCAGTGTTCTTTCCATGGATTAAGTAGAGAACTTTTTGCTTGAGAGAACCACTGAAGCCTTTTGAGCAGAGGGTGATAAGGCGAACGTGGAAGAGAGACGGAAGAATGGTAAAGCCAGGAAAACATATGATCTCTATAGCTGATTACTATTCTTGCTTTCTAGATTCATCCCGAAGGTCTTGTGGTCATTAGCTCCAACCAAATGCTAATGTGTTTATTTTATCCACATAATACTCATCCTTTATACTCATATTATTATAAAGCATTAAACCTTCTTGTACCCTACATAATGAACTAATGGGTTTCGATTTTGTGAACCAAGTTTATCTACCATATAGATGAAAGTATGTTTCTGCAGGTGTTGTTTAGTGAGTTTGTTTTTGCAGACTTGATTGGTGTAGTTGCTACTGCTCATTTTCTCTAGATAAAAAGGTGGAACATGATAATATATTTGAAAGAGTTTCCTTTTTACAAATTTAGGTTTGGATGGAGCCAGCCAACTGACTTATTCTGAGAATCTGTCTTATGGCGAAGATGACCCCATCTCTGCCCACTCACAGTCCCCTTGTGAGGTGGGGGACACCAGGCACCATGGCACATCTCCCCAAGAGACCAGCGTGGTCCGCAGCCTCAGCCGGCAGTCCACACAGGGCAGCTTGGAGATGGAGACAGCTTTTAATAACCGGAGATTTGAAGATTCCTATGCCACTGACAGCTCCTCCGTGTGGAGTCCAGAGGCAAGTTGTTTGTTTTCCATTTCTTTCTTGCTCGAGTATTGTGTGCTCTCTGGTTGGTCGTTCTCCTTCCCCTCCCCTCTCCCTTCCCCCTTTTCCTTCCCCCCCCTTCTTTCTCCCCTCCTCCATTCCTCAAGAAAATCTTTCTCCAAAAGAAGGAAGCATTGCTTTGAAGAACAAACACCTTAAGAGCCTTTAATGGAAATATATTTTTTGTTCAGATGACCCAGGCCCAGCCCTTATGTGTACCAATAAAAGAATCATATATAAGTGGAATCTATCAAAATGGAAAAATAAAAAGAAGCATGGTGGCAGAATGAACCCAGCAACCATCAGCCTTCTTTTTTTTTTTTTATATATAACGGGTTTTTAGTTCTCTAGGGAGACTGGATTATTTCCTTCGTGGTTTCAATTAAATGGAGTTTATTTTTATTTGCACCAAATCTTGAGTTATGATTTTTTGCATGTGAGAATTATTCGAAAATGAAACTAAAATACAATGCCCCTGCAAATGAGATTATACAAGATATCATGAGGAAGATCTTACAGTATGAGCATGTTTGTTAGCTCCGAATTGAATTGAAGATCTAGGCGATGGCATTAGTCTATCATGACCCTCTGGCCATTGACTTTGCTTTTTGGATAAATCTCTGATAAAAGATGCGTCATCTAAATTTCTTTTTCAATTGAAACTTACTCTCGAATATGCCTAAACACCCAGAAGTATGACTGGAGGTGACGATGATAGAAACTACCATTTTTGAGCAATTACTATGTGTCAGGCACCGTGATAAGAATTTACAAACATTGTTTTACCTTACAGGCACTTATGGTTATTCTTTATTAGCTAGACCCCTCTGATTATGATTCTGTGACATTAAGAGATATTAAATAGTGGTGTCTAGTACCTACTTTGAAATTAATTTTGATGAAATAAGTCACGTAACTATATGAAACTTTTAATTTGTGCGAATAGAGGAGGAGAAGGGTGGATGGATTTTGTTAGTATCAGTCTGACTGAGAAAAGAAACAGGACGCATCTCTTATTAGGACCTGGACTGTCATAAACACCAAATGCTCAAATGCTTCTCCAAATCAAGGAGAAGAAAAATAATCACAGATAGTTATGTTTCAAAGCCTGACTGCTAAGGCACTGGGGCATGTAGAGAGCGCATAAGGAGATGGCACAGGTGCATGTGTGCCTGGGTGTTGTGTTACTGCTGAGGACCGGAAGCGGCCACACAGATAGGTGGCTTGTGGCTGGTTAAAAGCAAACCTTCATACAGAGACCCTCAAAGCTATCAACCTTATACGTTTTGTAAAATAAATTGTGCTTCCCTACCAGTTTACTGCCAAGAGTCATATCACATCCCACACACTAACATTTCATGTTTAAAAATACTCTTCTTTTTGGCTCTCTCGCCACAACAACAAAACGGAACTGTTTACCTGCCTATTGACAGTCTCTCCCCTTGATAACTGTACCATTAGCCTTGGAATTGCTTTCTCCAGGTAACCTCCCATTTACCTGCCTCATGGAGCTTTAGTAGAATATTTGGTGTTGAGGGCACTAAATGTTCTCAGACTTCAAAAATACCCAGACATCTCTGTGTGCTCCATTCAACCTCCTATCTATTTTGAGACAAAAACTGTAATTTGGTGCTCCTACAGTAGAACCTCAGATGCAGCTCGGAGGCAGTTCCCGTAAATGCCTGCGTTGCAGGCTTAGCTCGCCTTTTAAGAATTGATTTATTTGCCTCTCAGCTGTATTAAGAAGCCTGTCTTCCCCTGCGAATCTGGCATCGGGAACACACTGTGGGTCTGTTTACTTTGGGCCACACAGATGACATTAACACTATCTTGCTAAAACAGAAAGCCTTTCGGTTTGATAGAAAATCTTTATATCTTCATGGGTTTTGACAATGTGACACAAGTATTCCCATCGTAAAGAAAAACCCAGGATACGAGAGCTAAAGGAATCATTTATTTTGCCTCAGAAGGGAACTGGTCATGCAGCGTGACTACCTGTTAGGCTGATGGGTTTGCAATCCCTGCTCTTCTCTGCCGGAAGAGGCTGTCGACTTTTTCCTGCAGACCTAAGGCTTGGCAGGGAAGACGATGGGAGGGTGGCTGGTGATTTTGAGTGCACAGAGAGGCAGCTGTCCCACTTTTCATCTCCGCTTTCCACTGATTAACTGATTGGCCTTGAGAAGTTAATTAAAATCTGCCAAATGGGGATAAAAATGAAGAGATTTTTGCCTCGCAGGAAGGTCAGATGGATTAGTGGTATTAACAGTACCCACAAGAGGAGCGCCTTTAGTTGCCTGGTGATAGGTAGAGTGTGTTGAAATAATTAATTGCTATAAAAATATCAGCCTTCACAAATCTTGGTCTCAGATCAGCCCAGGAAGGGGCCACAAAGCCCAGTTTTCACGGACCACAGCTTGGATTGTCCCCATCCAGAGCCTGGCCATTGCCTGGAGTGGCGTCAGATTCAAGTTTCATAGGACAGTTATTTCAGACCCTTTCCCCAGGACTTCACCATAAACCTGCAGATGGAGTGAGCATTTATCTGAACAGAGAGCCTGATAGATAAGTGGGAAGATGCTCATTAACTAGGATATTTTAACCTTGGCATTGGAGTTGATGACAAAACTAGGAACTGTTAGTTAATATCAAGAGCAGGGGCCTAAAAGGATATGAAATTCAAAGTAGTGTGTGTTTCCAGCTCCCAACTTCCAATAAGTTGGAAGTTTCCAACTTCCAATAAGATGTGTCCATCTTATCCCCTCTTCATCTCACACACTTACTATACTTATAAATAGCTAGGGTGAAAGGTTTGTGGGGGAAGAAGGTAGACATCATGGTTCCCCGTAAAGCTTGGGACTTTGAGCATTAATACTGGCAAATCATGGATAATTCTGGCTGGGCATATGATACTGGGAGCAAGGAGTTAAGTTATTTAGCCATTCTAAGCCTTAGTTTCCTCTCCCATAAAATGAAGATATTGAAATACCTACCTCATTAGGTTAATATGAATGTCTAAAAAGATGTTTCTGGGGCTTCCCTGGTGGCGCAGTGGTTGAGAGTCCGCCTGCCGATGCAGGGGACACGGGTTCATGCCCTGGTCCGGGAAGATCCCACATGCCGCGGAGCGGCTGGGCCCGTGAGCCATGGCCGCAGAGCCTGCGCGTCCGGAGCCTGTGCTCCGCAACGGGAGAGGCCACAACAGTGAGAAGCCTGCGTACCACAAAAAAAAAAAAAAAGATGTTTCTTAGCTGGATTTCCCAAAAGCAGAGCCTACTTTGTTAGGACATGCAATTCCCGGCGACAAGAGTGAAGGACGAGGAGAGTGAGGCAGGGAAGGGAGAGCCGGTATGAGAATGTCTAATGGAGTTGGCTACCGCTAATTGTGACTCATGGCTTGCTCTTGTGAAACCATACCCTAAGAAGCTGTATAAACTAGTCTCAGGACATCTGTCCAAGGGGAGAAAAATTTATTGCATGGGGCATTAACACCACCCACCCCGCCCCCCGACTCTGGACTTTATATACATGAGTGCCAAGCAGGATTCTGTAAATTTCCAAGCCTTGACATCAAAGGAGAGGCCTGTGGTGGGAGCTGAGAGTTACCTTGCATGGGAGGGAGGCAAGACTTTGTTAGATTGTGCCAGGGAGAAGCCACTTAGAGCCCAGACAGCCTGTAGGGGAAAATGGAACAGGAGGGGAAGCCAAGAAGTTCTGAAGTGCATAAGAGTGGGCTTTTACGGTCCATAAAGGGTTTAGTGTGGTACCTGGCATAAGGGAGGGCTTAGTGGATGTTAGCTGTTGCTACTTATGGTCCAGCAAGCAATATGGAGATGACCAAAGGTAGGCTAAAATAGATGGGAGTTTGAACGGAAGACTGTGACTTGGTTTTTGAGTTAGCCTAACTCCTTGGAGACTTGCTTCTAATATTATATCTACACTAGTCAGTTGTATTCAGAAGTCTCTATAGCAACCACTTTTATCACTTGAAACTAAGTACCTCTGAATAGAAACACTCACACATGAATGCATGCTCAGAGGAAAGGATGTAAAAAGCTTCCCTTATTTTGCAAGAAGCCTAAATTTTCTTGGTAGATTAATGTGAATCTTAAAAGAGAGGGCAATTATTAGATGTCTACTATGTGTCAAGTCCTTTAATTTTCACAGCAAGCTTATAAAGTAGGTATCATCCCCCTTTTGCTGTTGAGGAAAACAGAAAGTGAGAAGGATTAAATAATTTGCCCAATGTCCTAAAGGTTGTAAGTGATGGACCTGGGATTCCTAAGCACATCTCATTCCAGAGAACCATGCACTTTCACCTAGATCTATGGGAAAGTTTCATTGATGAACATGCATTTTTGAAGTGTATCATTATATTTTTAAAAATAAAGAGTTCTTTGAATTAGCAAAGTTGGTGTTCAATTACATAAAGAAGAACTGCTTCTGATTTACAATAAGAATCAAACCAAAGTTTAGTTATGAGTAAGAGGCATGCCTTCAGAGGAAAAAAATCAAATTATGTTGACATTAGTAATAGTTTGTTAGAGGGTGGTTCATTATAGTAAAGTAAATGTAGTTCAGCTCAGTTTTCTCAGGGAGGTCATCGGATCTGACTGGCTGAGGTGAACTGCTGTCTAAAAGTGTATTTCATAATGAGGGGCCGTGTTTGAAAATAAGTAGTATCAGTCCAGCGATGGGAATAGATATCTGTGGAGGCTGGTCTGAGCCAGGTATTTCCCCACGTCTATTAAAACCTCACAACAACACTCTATCAAGCAGGTACCTTGATGCTCATTTTTCAGCTGGAGTACAGAGCGACTGGACTGTTTGGCCGTGGCCAAAAAGCTAGTCAATGGTAGAGTTATGATTTCAACCCAGGTGTTCTGTCTCCAGGGTTTAAACACTTGCTACTCCAAGAGTGATTTGAGTCCAGCTGAGACATCCTTGTGGCCTGAGAAATGCAGAATCTCAGGCCTGACCCCAGTCCTACTGAATCAGAATTCCCAGATGATTCAAGTCCACTCGGATGTTTGAGAAGCTCTGCCCTGAACATTTTCTGCCACGTAGATTGAAAATCTACTGAAGGATCACCTGTCTGTGACCCCCGTTAGGATCCTTATCTGCAGGAGGTCCTGGCTCAGAGAGCACAGGCCCAGGCTGAACCATTTCTCCTGGCACTTGAGGAAGTTACCTTTTGGCACTTGCATAATTGACTAGTTTTAGACTTAGTATCTCAGTTGGTTTCAATGATAGTGGTCAATTGTGCTTTTTTGAGAGGCAGTGTAGAGGAAAGCACTTTGCAAAATATAAAAGCTTTGTTCATTCATTCCAAAAGCATTCATGAAGGCTTACCATGGGCCCAGTGCTGTACCCTCAAAGAATTCACAGTCCAGTGGAGAGAGAGACCAGGAAACAGACCTTTCTAATGTTTAGGGATATATGGTAACAGTCCAAAAGAATGAGGTTCTGAAGAAGCACAGAGGGGCACCATCTTTCCACGATGCATTAGGCATTGTTCCATTCCTAATCTTTCCCTCTGTCTGCAACAGGAACAGGATGCAACCAATTTTCAAGTGCCATCTGGGGTCCCGGAGCCCATCTCAAAATGTGGTGGCCTGGATGTCATCTTTGAATATAGAGCTGCCAGCCAGAAGCTCACAGTGACCATCATAAGAGCACAGGGCCTCCCAGATAAGGACCGAAGTGGCATCAACTCCTGGCAAGTGCATGTCGTGCTGCTGCCCAGTAAGAAACAGAGGGGCAGGACGAACATACAGAGAGGGCCCAACCCCATCTTCAAGGAGAAAGTCACCTTCGCCAAGCTGGAGCCCAGAGATGTGGCTGCTTGTGCTGTCCGCTTCCGCCTGTACGCCACCCGCAAGATGACCTGGGAGAGAATGATGGGCGAGAGGCTCTTCTATCTCAGCCACCTGCACCAAGAAGGGGAAATGAAAGTGACTCTGGTTCTGGAGCCAAGAAGTAATATCATTGTGAGTATGTTAAATGGTGCTGCTAATGATGGGCTACGTTTGAGGATCTGGAATTGTCAGCCCTTGATTTAGTACATTCAGCCCGTGAATTCAAACACCTTAATTTAATTTTCCATTTGGCTCTCCTCATCCTTCTGAGACATGATCTGCACTTCACGGTACAATGGGTTTTCTTTTTTTGTGTGTGCCCATAGTCGCTGTAACCTGATGGATGTGTTCCCTGTCCATTTTAGGAAATGACAGCAGCATTGTGAAGGAGGGCATGGGGAAACTGGGAGAGGTTTTTTGGCCTTCTCGTTAGTTGATAAGTGGTCCTACCACCCATCCCCCTGCCCTGACCCCAGCATGCATCATGATGCATCTCAGAGATGATGGGACTTTCAAGGTGAGGTCCTTAACAGGTATGCCTACATAGGCTGCATAGGAAGCCCTGAACTCCAGCCACTTCTAAGACCTTCCATTTATATGACTGGGCTTCTCCCACATGCCCCGTCCTCTGTGTCCCTCAGATTGCAAAATAATACAGCACAGCTTTTATGTCTACAAGATGGGTAACCCTCTCTTCCCGTGGGTTATATGTCATCCAGTGTGAGGATCTCCTTTTAAAAATCACATAAAAGATCGGATAACTATCTTAGGCTATTGGACAAATCAGTCATCCATTCCAAAATGTTTGCTGAGTACCAATTATATGTCAGGTGCCGTATAGGCAGAGGGGATGCAGGAAAGAACAAAACAGGTGATGCCCTCACGGAGCGTACAATCTGGTGGAGAAGGGTGACAAAAGACAAACTGGGGTAGGCAAAGAGAGAGAGGCAGAGGCTGCTGCTGCTTTAGAAGGTCAGAGAAAGTATCTTTCAGGTGGTGATACGAGAGAACTCGAGGAATCGAGGGAGGCAGACTGGGTGCCATGTGGAGGACGGGGATTCCAGACAGAGGGGCTGGCATATGCAGACATCAGGAGGTGGGAAAGAGCTTGACTTGTCTGAGGAAGGGGAAAGGAGCCAGAAAGGCCAGAGTACGCTGATGGGAGATCCAGCCACTTACATTTTTAATAGATGTCTCAAAATTCATATCTCCAGACTCAAAATCCTGATTCTTGCCTCACTAAATCTATTTTACCTGCAGTCTTTCCATCTTGGTTAAAGGCAATCTCGTGCATTTAATTGCTCAGGTCAAAAATCTTAAAGGTCACTTGTGACTTCTCTCCTTTCCACCTGAAATCCCACTGGCTCTATCTTGAAAATCTAACCAGAGCCTGACTCTCGGCTGGATTACTGAAATGGCCTCCTAGTCATCTCCCTGCTTCCGCCTTTGCCCTCTATAGACTATTCCCAACACTGGGGCCAGAAAGAGCCTTTTAAAACATAAGCCAGATCATGTCTCATCTCTGTTCAAATCCCTCTTTTTTCTTAAGCTCTGAGTAGAGTGTTTCTGAAATCCTGGGAAAGAGAAGCCACAGGGGGTCAGAGGAATCCTGCACCATAAAGCATAAGGATAGGTATTATTACACCCCTGTTTCTCTGTGCCGGGCCCTGGGCCCTGTGCTGGGGACACAGAGTTGGGTGGGGGAAATGAGCCAGTGTGAAAGAACCTTGAAGGTAAAAATTCCCCCATTCACCAGTTATTTGTTGAGCATGATTATAAGCTACACACTGGGCCATGCCCTGTGTACTGGGGGATTTATAAGGTTGAGAATTTGATGCGAGAGGCAAGCTGTGCAGTGACAGGTGCCACAGTGGACACTTCTGCACGAGCCCAGGGGAGGGGATGGCCCTCACCCCAAACTAGGCAAATATTTCATTGTTGGGTTATCATCATCCAGACAGCAGGGGCTATAAGGCATCTATCAAAACCACCTAGCCCTGTAGTTTACAAACTGTGTTCCATGAAAGCCTCCATGGGCTCTACAGGGATGTCCATGGCTTGGTAAACAGGGTAGTTTCCTAAGATGTGAAGAATATTTAATTTCTTTCAATGCCTGTATTTATTGGGGTTCCTGATAAGAAGTTTTAGGAAATGATTGTAGATGTTGAGAAGAAAGGTTGGAGCAGTTGTGGGTCCGGGAGGCTGGCTGGCCTGCCCCTCAGGGTCCACTCCCAGTCATGCTCCTTGAGTGAGAGTCAATGTCCGATCTACTTTGCTTTCCTCCTCCCAGTGTGGTGCATAGAGGTGGGTGCTTTAGAGAAGCACATGCATGAATACATGACACAGAGTGTGGAGTCCCCTGGTACCTGCAAGGTCTCTAAGATGCACAGTCCACGTGTCAGCTTCCTCACTAAACAGTTGTAAAAGTGTTCACGTTCAATATAGTTCATCTCCTTAGGAAGAAAAAATGTAGCATCTGCCATCTTCCTGACAACATGAAAAAGCAGAACCAGGGGCCAAATGTTCTATGGGGTGGTAGACGGCCAGTGGTCATTTCTTTTCTGGTGAAGACAAAATGCCTCCTGTATTGCTACATTCCTGAAGAGGCTGCAGAGAACTGAAGCAGAACTCATGCCTGGAGTGGACAGGTTCCATAGAACTCATGCCTGGAGTGATGGGTTCCATATGGGTCTAATATAGACTCATTGAAATTTGGGTCTATATTAAGTGTCCTGTTAGCTCTCCATGTATCTTCCAGGGTTTGATTTACACTACTAATAACATCTTTGTCTGTTTTGTCTTTAGAGAGGAAAGAGTGAATGGAGACAGTTCTTGAAACAAATATGTCTGCTAATAATGCAGGGGATCCCATCCAAAACTGCGTTCCCCAGGCCCTATTATCATTCACACCGAGTGCGCCATTAGTAATCTTTGGCAGCAGTGGAGACTGGGCCACAATTTCACCAAACATAATATCGGCTTTCTGTAAGGGAGAGGAGTGCAGTGGGGCCAATGGATCCTTTGTTGTTCTTCTCCTCCAGAGTGGAGAGTCTCCGCTCAGCCCATCTGCAGTTTCTCACAGTGACAGTGCTTCATCCACGCAGTCGCTGTCACATGGAGGGGCGCCAGAGCTGCTGGTGGGGCTATCATACAATGCCACAACGGGGCGATTATCCGTGGAGATGATCAAAGGCAGCCATTTCCGAAACCTCGCGGTTAACAGAGTGCCTGGTAAGTTCATGCCTGTACCCCCAGCTCTGGTCTTCCCAGAGGCAGGAAGAAGGCTGTGTCTGCCTTCATCTCAATTCTCTAACTTTAACAATAAAAATGATCTTGGTGTGACTTAGACACGTTTTTACCAAGTGATACCTCTGGATTTTTCAAATGCCTTTCTGTTTAATTAGATTGAAGCCTCCTTCGATATCTGGATGCATCTTGATACAAAATAGGCTGGCTTCTACGTGTAGATCGTTAAAGGGGAAAATGAATGATGTCTTTTCAGCAACATAACATATATGAACAATTCAAATCTGCTAATAGGTCCCAGGTCCTCAAATACGTTTAAAGAGACAGAGCTCAGTCTTTGGAGCCAGGCAGTTTTGGGATCTAATTCCAGCTCTACTCATTCACCTGCTAGCTTTGCTCTGATCCTATACAATTTACCTCTCTTTTCTGAATCTCAGCAGACTCATCTGGAACAAAGGAATATTAATAGTACCTTTCTCATGGGTGGTTTTGGGGTTTAAATAAAATGATTTATGTAGAACATTCAGTGCCTGACACACAGTGAGCGTTCAAGAAATGTGAGTGGTTATGTGGTTGATGGTGGAGGAGGTGGAACAGGAAGATGTGGGGCAATCCAGGCCTGACTCACCAGGGCAGCTTCTGAGATCACACCTGGAAAGAGCAGCTCAAGACATACTCGCACAGCTGCCGTCCAGGGCTCAGGAAGCCAGAATAAAGATGCTGTGGCTGCTGCTGCCAAATTGCCTCTCAATACCCAAGAAGCTGGAGATTGAACCTTGGAATAATGCTGCTAAAAAAATCAGCTCATCTTTAATGATCTTGCTTATCAGCAAAAACAGCTTAAGAAAGGGTGGGAAGATGGTTTCTGCCTCACTTCTGCCTTCTGGCTCTCATGCAACCATATCTAATTTGAGGAATCTAATTTATATCTAGAATTCTAGCTGCAAGAGAGTCTGGAAAATGCTGTTGAAATTCCAGCCTTTTGAGTCTGAGAAGGTAAAATAGAAGTGGGTAGAGTGGAGCATAAGTGAGGGTGTCCACCCCAGGCAGCCAAAACTTGCTGAAATAAGGACGAAGTCAGCCTTGATAGGCTGCAAGAGGCAATGGACTCCGGCCTCACATGTCAGCATCCCATGAAGAGCCAGCTGAGCTGGTAGAAAAAGGTCAGCTCCCACAACCAAATCTGGGCTCTCACTCCTTTTAGTCTTTAACTGTGCTGCCGCCCACAATGTCTCTGTTCAATAGTATCTTGTTAGTCAGTCTGTGTTAAAGGCATTAGAGCAAGTTAGTAAGGAAAGCCCAGCACTCTGGAGAACAGAAGAGACCAGAGGCATAGGCCATATTCTGTATCGACTCTCAGAACCAGGTAAGAGCTATTTAAAATCCATAATAGGTGTTGATTATTAATTGCATGGCTAGACTCTTTTTTCCAGATACAGCTTTTTTTTTTTTTTTTTTTTTTAAATCTCTGGATTTACTAAAGATCTGGATTTACTGCTTTCCCTGCAGATCCTTTTCTGATCTCTTTCCCTGTCTTCCTGAGATTTGGTGAGATCTGAAAATTTTTCAGGGAAGAACATGGTGCAGCTGCAGAGAATGATGCAGAGGTGGATCACACAATCATGGCCTATTCCAGTCCGTGCTGGGAAGCTTTAATTTGCGTGCTGGGCCATCCCAGGCAATACAGGGGAGAAGGACAGCATGGTGGCTAAGAGAGCATCAACTTGTGTGTGCCAATCTAAGGTCTTTGTCACTTACTAGGTGTGAGTTACTAAACTTTTTCGACTCTCAGTTTCCTCATCTGTAAAATGGGATCATAATAATATATACTTTCTAGGTAGGGATACTACATATAAAGCTGTGATGTTGAGAATGGTGCTCGTGAAACTTCATGCATTTCTATATAAAAGAAAATATGCCATAGAGGAAACTCTTATAACAAATATTTAAAACTGAGTAGGAAAAAAGGCAAGTCCTCATTTTGAAACTGATTTCATTCCGGAAGTTTAAGTCAGTTTGGCATTTACATGATTTTTCATAGAATAGTGCTACAGTTTAACTGACAAATGTAACTGACATGCTGTATCTTTGTGACCAAAGTAATAGAAGACAGTGTTGCTGTGATGCTATTAATTAAAGCAGAAACCCAATAGTGAAGACAAAAGTTTTTTGTTTACATAGAATGCTGGTACTTGAGGAAAAGCCAGTTTAATTAGGAGGGGTTGAGAAAGTAGAAGTTTCTTTTGTGGAGATTCTGAAAGGAACCTCTTGGTACTTTCAAGGGCTTGAGATGTTGACGACATTGGTCCTTCATTATGTCTCACTTCCTTACACCACTAACAGGACTTTGGCAGTCATCACGCAAGCTTAGGATACAATTTTAGTTCCCATGTGGAACAGAGTAAGAGAGAGAGAGGATGAGGGAACAATAGTTTTATGAGGTAACTGAGCATCGTTGGAAGAAAGAGGGTGTGAAGGGGAGAGGATGCAAGCTGGAAGATGAATAGGCCTGGAGTGGGGAGTGGAAGAGGGAGGCGGTGAAGTGCACTCATCTCCCTGGTGAAGGTGGAAGGAGGGCAGGCTTAGCCTCAGAGCCCTGTGTCAGAGTGCACCCCAAGGGAGCTGCCTGCCAGGGGAAAGTCACCGGTAGAAACGTGTGTGAGGGTCACAAATCCTGTGCTTGAGACCCTCATCTCAGAGGCGGTGACCTCCGCAGAAAGGGGACATCAATCCTGCCTTGCAGGCTGGCTATGATAATGTGAAGAATGGTTCTTAGGGAAGCCCAAAGGAAAAGAGGTTGAGCCTGTGGAGTGGGGACTTCTCCTCTCTAGAATATTGAAGGTGCTAAATCTTGATGGAAAGAGACAAAGGCTGGGATTTAGAAGAGAGAATCTTTTGCATCAAAATATATCATGAACCAAAAGATAACTGTGAACTTGCCAACTTGATCCAGCTAGATGACTATTCTGGTATCTGGTAACTTTTCTTTCTAAGCAAGATAGAGGAGAGGTGGACAAATAATAGATGGAGTTCCTCTTCTCTTTTAGGGTCTTAGAAGAAATAAACCAATGAGATGTAAGCTCCCCTCCCAAGATTTTTGAGGCAAATCCTTGGGGGAGAAGGCTCAGTGAAAGGCAGGTTTTGCTCCAATGGGCAGGAGCTGGTGGGAGCATTCCTAGAGATGAGTCTCTACCACACCTTGCCCCGCCCCCACCCCGCCCCCCACCCCAGAATGGTTAAAACTTAAAAGACAGATTCCCTCAAGTATTGGTGAGGCTGTGGAGAATACATTCTTAGCGACTGTGTAAAATGGAATAACAGCTTTGTGAAGAGGCTTGGTAGTTTCTTATATAGGTAAACATGCACTGAAAATCCAGCAGTTCCATTCTTAGGCATTTACCCATAAGTTTAAAAAAAAAAACAGGAACAAGAATGTTTGTAGCAGCTTTACTCATAGTATGGAAAAATTGCAAAGAGCCCTTATGTCCTCATGAATGAATAAACAAATTAAGATATATTTCCATAGTGGAATACTATTCAGCAATATAAAAGGAACGAAATTAACTGAGGCATTCGACAACATGGAGGAATCTCAAAATCACACTGACTACCTACTGTATGATTCCATTTATATGAGGTTCTAAAACAGGCAAAACTTATTTACATATAGTGAAGAAAAGCAGAAGAGGAGTGGTTGCTTCAGGATTGGTATTGGCATCAAGATGGACTGGGCATGAACATGAGGGGATATTCTGGGGTGATGGACATATTCTACATTTTGATAGGGGTGTGGGTTAAATGGATGTTTGCATTTGTTAAAACTTACTGAATTGTACTAGGCTTTGTGCATTTCACTGCATGTAAATTTTACCTTATAATAGAAAAGAGCCATAAATTATTGAACTCTAGTTAATGAAACACATGCTGAAATGTTTAGGGGTAAAGAACAATGATGGCTACAGCTGCGATGGATTGATGGATAGATAGATGCATAGATATGTGAAAAAGCAAATGCTGTTAGCTCAGGCTACCATAACAGAAATACCATAGGTTGGGTGGCTTAGACAACAGAAATTTACTTCTCACAGTTCTGGAGGCTGGGAAGTTCAAGATATCAGGTGATTTGGTTCCTGATGAGAACCCTCTTCCTGGTTTGTAGACAGACATCTTCTTGCTGTATCTTCACATGGCGGAGACAACATCTCTCTCATGTCTGTTCTTATAAGGGCACTAATCCCATTCATGAGGGCTCCACCCTTATGACCTAATTATCTCCCAAAGATCCCACATTCAAATAGCATCACATCAGGGATTAGGGCTTCAACATATGAATTTCGGGATACATACATTCAGTCCATAGCATAAATGGAGAAAAATATAACAATTGAAGAATCTAGGTGATGGGTATATGGGTATCCACTGTATAATTATTTTGAATTTTCAGCATATTTGAAAATTTGTTATAAAATAATGTGCATGAAAATCTGGTCTGGTCTGGAATAGTTCAGCTGGGCCAGGTAGATAAAAATAAAACAAGAGTCTAGCCATTGA
This sequence comes from Monodon monoceros, assembly GCF_005190385.1. NCBI lineage: Eukaryota > Metazoa > Chordata > Mammalia > Artiodactyla > Monodontidae > Monodon > Monodon monoceros. Next base: position 135,252,333 of record NW_021703778.1, read on the forward strand.
TAGGGGCTACTGTGGTGGGCATTACTTTTTTTTTTTTTTTTAATTATGATGACATCTCAAGTTCCGACCTTATTCCTTTGACTCAGTTTTGGATGGAATAGACAGGGTACCAAGCAAATGAACCTGCAGGCATTTTCTGTAGCATCCTCCATAAACCACATCCATCCCAAGACAAAGTATGTGGTTGGGCCTTTCTTTATTTCTAACTTTAACCTTTTCTCTATTCATCAGACAGATAGATAGAAAGGTAGGCAGGTTTTTATACCTCCCTCCCTCCCTCCCTTTCTTCCTTCCTTCATTCCTTTCATTCTGGTGAAAATGCCCGTATTATAAAAATTTAAATATGTATATATATATTTCAAATCCTAGGTGGGCTAGGGAAGATAAAATAGGCTATTTGAAAATTACTGAAACTATTCCATAGAACCTATTCAGAAACAATATATAAGCAAGTTAACAAAATGAACTAATCTTAGCTCAGGTCAGGTAACAGTGTGCCAAGAACCATTCCAGGCACTTTCAAGGTAAAATCTCACTTAGTACATGTGGTCAGTGATCATTTTTGCTGCTAAGATGGTACAGGCTAGTCTACAAATCCGATGGCAAGAGATAGTTTCCACATCTGTACATGGCAGATGCTCCAGGTGAAAAAGCCTCTTATTGTGCCTTCTAGACATCTGAAATCCTAATAGACTTTCTTTTTTTCATTTATTTCTGATCTTTATGATTTATTTTTTATTTTTTTATTATTTTTAATTTTCTTAGTTTTTAACATCTTTATTAGAGTATAATTGCTTTACAATGGTGTGTCAATTTCTGCTTTATAACAAAGTGAATCAGTTATACATATACATATGTCCCCATATCTCTTCCCTCTTGCATCTCCCTCCCTCCCACCCTCCCTATCCCACCCCTCTAGGTGGTCACAAAGCACTGAGCTGATCTCCCTGTGCTATGTGGCTGCTTCCCACTAGCTATCTGTTTTACGTTTGGTAGTATATATATGTCTATGCCACTCTCTCGCTTTGTCCCAGCTTACCCTTCCCCCTCCCCATATCCTCAAACCCATTCTCTAGTAGGTCTGCATCTTTATTCCCGTCTTGCCCCTAGCTTCTTCTGACCATTTTCTTTTTCTTTTTTTCCCTTTTTTAGATTCCATATGTATGTGTTAGCATACGGTATTTGTTTTTCTCTTTCTGACTTGCTTCACTCTGTGTGACAGTCTCTAGGTCCATCCAACTCACTACAAATAACTCAGTTTAGTTCCTTTTTATGGCTGAGTAATATTCCATTGCTGATAGACATTTACAGAAGCTTTTGAAAAAGTTACCATTGAGAATTAGAAATATTTGGTTATCTTCTGGATTTGGCTTCATGGGAAAGCAATTCACTAACAATTTAGCAGCTCTGTTCTGTTCTTTTCCTGGGCTTGCCACCCAGTTACTGCATGGCCTCGACATTTGATTTAACCTCTCTGAATTTAATTTCTTTCCCTATTAAATAAGGTTAACTAGATAATATTACTGATACAAGTCTACGTTTTTAAAAATAGTATTAGCTGTTCTGTTGGCAGGTTCTCTTTCTCCGTCCTTCTACAATGCATTACTGCACTGTGTATATATACACCCATATAATGGTCCTTGTCAAAAACTATCATTAAGATGTCCCCTCCAGTTAAAAACAACAAGTTCCCCAGCCTCTCAGCATGTGCATGATTAGCCACATGTGATAATTACGTCCCAAATGATAATACTTACAGCAGCAGCACATTAACCTTGTTAGGTACTCACAATAGCAGAGACTAGAAGAAGGAAAAACAAAAAAGCAAATCAAGCTGGCTCGTGTTTAGTGTGAAGAACAAGTGGGATGCAGGGGGGTACACTCTACAGATGGAAGGCAGGGGAAAAATGGACTACATGGAAATGAACAGATATAGGACATACCACCTTCTTTTAAAGCTAAGTATAGCGAGTACTTACTAATAGCCATTATGTGCTTAGAATTAGGGCCAATTCATATGAAGATTTGTATGTGGCAATAACTTATTGATTGCATATGGGATATTCCTATACTTACATCATCTCATTTAATTCTTACAACAATATCAAAGTTAGAAAATCTGAAAAGCAACGGGAGAAAATACAGTTACCATGGTATGTGAGTTATATCTCAATAAAACTGCTTTTTTTTTAAAAAAAACAGCTTTCTGCAGAAGAATGACAGACTAAGGACAGGCTTATTAACAGCAACGATAGAAAGCTGAGGACAAGGGGGGGAATATCATCAAAGAGAAAAAAGTACTCTCAACTTACTATTCTTTTCGAGTGAAGGAAGAATAAAGATCTTTTTCACAAAGTTTGAAAGGGTTTATCAGTGGAAGAGCTACTAACTGATGTTATTTCAGGGAGAAAGAAATCGAACTTAGAAGGAAGTAATGAAGTGCAAGAAAAGGAAAATGAACAACAAGAACAAAAAGATCAACATGTAGGTAAAGGTAAGCATGTATAAACTGCATAAAGCAGAAACAGCAATAGTAGGAAACATGCCACAACAACAACGTGGAAATGAAATTCCGGGCAGGAATAACATGAAGGATATGAAGGGGAGATGGAAATCAAAGAATTCTAAGGTACTTATGTTGCTTAAAAAGAGGGTAGACGTATTGATTCATTTTAGACATTAAGTCAAGTGTACATGTTAAAATTTCCAACTTTCAAACCAGTAGGGAGGCTAAATTAGAATAAAGAAAATTCAGTTAATCCAATAGAAAGCAGAAAGAGATATTTAAAAGCCTAGAAAATGCAGAATAGATAGCACAAACCAAAACAATAAAAATAAATCAAAATATATCAGTGATCATAATAAATGTAAAGGGACTAAGACTGCTATGTAAAAGGTAGATATAACATTAGATTAATATTTCTCTTCCTCCCAATCTCTCCCTGTCCCCCTCCTCACATCCTCTCACATATACTGCAGTTTATATTGCGCCCACATAGCCTCACAATGTATAAGAAAAAGAAATACTAATTACCAACAAATTGGATTTAGTTCAGGAATGCAAGAATGACTTAATATTAGTAAAATCTACTGCAGTTCACATACCAATTGATTTATGAGAAAACCTGATCATGTCAATAGTTGCAAAAGCAGTTCTTGATAAAATGCACTATCCATTATTGATAAAAATAACTCAAAGCAGAGGAATAATAGAAGGTGTATTCGTATAGACTAGGCTATGATGCAACGACAAATTCTGCAGAGTTCGTGGCTTAACAGCAAAGGTTTATTTCTCCCTTGCATCACAGTCCAAAGCAAAGCAGGTGCCTCTCCTCTAAGCTGTGACTAAGGCATACAGGTTCTTTCCATTTAGTGAGGTGATAATATTCAAAATGTGACCTGCTTTGTTGTCATGGAAGGGGAAGAGATGGGGGAGTGGTTGCCTATAGCTGTGATTGAAGGTGATATTTACCACTTCTCATATTCTATTATTCAGACCTCAGTCACATGGCTCAGTCAACTAAAATCTGGTGTGAAGCCTACATCCTTAATTTGATACTTAACCTGAGTCACTATCACATTATTCCCCTAAGAAGGTTTACTGGGCCTTTGTTGTTTGAAGCCTTTTAAAATCCGTCTCTTACTGTTTGGAGGTCTGGAAGCAAGGAACTTTTCCAACCACAGAAAGGTCTGAATTTCAGGATTCTCTTTTTCCTTGCACATTGGTCCGTTCTTTCCCAAGCTTACTTTTCACCCTCACCCCCCAAATAAAGCTAGTAGTACAAATACACACTTCTAACGTTCTGTTTTTCAGTCTGTTTCCTTACTTGTATAAACATTAGGCATATGCTCTTCCTTCCAAGTTATAGCAGATGGTGGTTTTACTATCACATAATATGGATTATGGATCTCCATTGTTCTAGCCTCTGATATTAGTTTCTTCATCACCTGGCACCCAACTTCTAGGCCAGTGGTCATTCTTGTGTTTTTATTTTGGTAGCATTCCAGTTCAGATTACCAGTTACTATATCAGTCACATTTTGTCAGGAAAATACAAAATAGGTATTTTGAGTCAGAAGTTGTTTCTTACAGGTTTTAAGCATGGGAAGCCTTGTGATAAATGTCAAGAAAGCTCTCCAGGAAATCCAGAAGTATAGGTATCACAGGGAAGATGCCAGTACGGTCTGAGCTGTGTACATATGAAAGGGATGATTCTCATAAGGATGTTTGAACACCATGGGGGAAAACCCTAATTTGCCATCTGCTTGCTAATGCCTGTACACATGCCTGCAACTGGGACTAGAGGGCTGTGGCAACGCTTTCCTTCTACTTTCCAGTCTCATACAAGTTGCTTTCATTAGTGGACTCTAACTGGGATCTTACTGCAAGAGATTCAGGGGAATGTAATTTTATGTTTCATAAGGGAAAGAGCTTAGAAAGGTAGAAATGGTATTAAATATCAACAACTAGTTTGTGTTACGGAAGGGAACTTGCTTAACCTTGATAGTGGGTGTTTTAAGAAAATAGACACTAGCCATCATTCTTAATCCTGAAATCCCCTTAAAGTCAAGAATGAAGTAAGGGTTGCCACTGGCATCACTCTCACTCAGCATTAGACTGGAAACTCAAGGCAATTCAGTAGAATAAGAAAAAGAAATAAAAATTAAAGCTTGAGAGGAGGAAACAAAATTGCCATTATTTGTAGAAAATATGATTGTCTACATTAAAAATACAAAAAACCCTACAATTTTAAACTAATAACATTCTTTTAAATACAAACTTGTTTTCTAATACGTCAAGGACGGTTAGAAAGTGGAGTTTTAACACATGGATATTTACAAAAGTAACAGTACCTATGGTACCAAAGGATAACATTAATAAAAGATAAGTAAGAAAATTATTTTTTAAAATCACAACACTGTTTGAAAGACACAAAAGAAAACTAAATAGATAAACCATGTTCATTGTTTAGAATAATCTATATTGTGAAAATAACAGCTCTCCCCAAGTTAATCTGTACACCCAGTATGATCCCAATCAAAATCCCCACAGATTTTTTTTGGTGTATTTTTTTTTCTTTTTAAAAAAAGAGTTTGACAAACTGATTCTCAAATTCATATGCAAGAGCCAATTAAATGAAGCAAGAGCTTAAAATAACTAAAATAGCTTTTAAAAAGATGATAGAAGGATTCTACTGAGCAGATCAAAATATATTCTAAAATGATAAATATTATCAAGTTAGGGGAAGGACACTAAAGCTGGACACGATATCTGATCGACATTATATTACAAATCAGCTGGGAGATAATGGGCTATTAAATGAATAATGCTTCCCATATAGGAAAAAATAATTAGATCCCTACTTTATACCACACACAAAGATCAGTTTAAGGTGGATTAAAGATCAGATGTGGAAAACAAACTCTTAAGACTCATAGGAGAAATGTGGAAGACTGTTGGGTTTGGGTAGGATTTCTTAAACAATTTTTTAAAATATGTCAACTGAAAAAGAAAACATTGATAAATATGACTCCACAAAAACTTAAAGCATTATACTACAGAACTTACTACACAGAGGAAAAGGATAAGTTACAGGCAGGGAGAAGATATTAGCAATAAAAATAACAAGATTTTGTCTCTAGAATTTGCAAAGAGCCAGTAATCTACTCCTAGGTATGTATTAGAGAAATTCTCAAATATTGGTACAATGTAAAATATAGAAAAATGTTCACTGAAATCTTTTCACTTCTTGGTTATTATAAGCAATTAAAATGTCCATTAATTAAGATTATGAATAAATTGTGGTTTATTAATATACTGGAACATTATATGGTACTTGAATCACAGGTGTATATATAATATAGGTAATATAAAAAATTTAATGCTGAATGCAAAAAAGGCAAGTTTTGGGAGGACATACAGTAAAACATTAAATACTTCTTAAATGTGCAGAATACTGTTAAGTGTATTTTGGATATCTTTATTTACAGCTATTTATATAGTGAAAGGCTAAAAACATACATGAAGATGATGAGCTGCAAATCCAGGAGAGGAATTACGTTTAGTGATAGAGGAAACCAAACAGGATCTAGGAGGGATACTCAAGGATCTTCAGTTATAACACTTTATTTCCTAAAAATCAAACAAAAAGCAAAAAGGTCCATAGTAAATACAACAAATGCTAAATATCACAAGTCTGCATACTTGAGTATGTGTACTATTATTCTCTCTTATGTATGTTGAAAATATTTTATAATTATGAATACATTAGAAGCTAAGGGGAGGTTAAATGACCAAACTCTTTCCCTTACCCAGAGAATCGTGGTGCCACACACCCACCCCCTCCCCGAGGCTGAGTCTATTACAATTGGTAGACCATCATGCTGCCCACTGGCAGGTGTCTTGTATGAGCTATTTAACTAACTATTGTGGTTAGTTAAATAGTTAGGTATTATATTGTTTCTTTGGAAAAATGACTTCTGAGTCCCAAATGACATAATTTTGTGCCATGATATATTGGAGATATTTTAACTGTCATAATTTTTTTGGTGCATGTGGTATCTTCCTTTATGGAGAAAGAGACAAGTGACCCATAGAGCAGTTGGCAGGCTGGGTCAGAAGAACAGGATCCAGGACGATCTAGGGATTGGGACCCATTCAGCCTGTTGTTGATGGTTTTGACACCAAGAGGCATCTGAATCATCAGCAGAAGATAAATACTGCTCGGTGGGAGGAGGAACCAAGATGGCGGAGTAGAAGGGCATGCTCTCACTCCCTCTTGCGAGAACACCAGAATCACAACTAGCTGCTGGACAATCATTGACAGGAAGACACTGGAACTCACCGGAAAAGATACCCCACATCCAAAGACAAAGGAGAAGCCACAATGAGATGGTAGGAGGGGAGCAATCACAGTAAAATCAAATCCCATAACTGGTGGGTGGGTGACTCACAGACTGGAGAACATTTATACCACAGAAGTCCACCCACTGGAGTGAGAGTTCTGAGCTCCATGTCAGACTTCGCAACCTGGGGTTCCGGCAACGGGAGGAGGAATTCCTAGAGAATCAGACTTGGAAGCCTAGTGGGAATTGATTGCAGAACTTCGACAGGACTGGGAGAAACAGAGACTCCACTCTTCGGGGACACACACAAAATAGTGTGTGTATCGGGACCCAGGGGAAGGAGCAGTGACCCCAGGGGAGACTGAACCAGACCTACCTGCTAGTGTTTGAGGGTCTCCTGCAGAGGCCAGGGGGTGGGCTGTGGCTCACCGTAGGGACAAGGACACTGGCAGTAGAAGTTCTGGGAAGTATTCCTTGGCATGAGCCCTCCTAGAGTCTGTCATTAGCCCCACCAAAGAGCCCACGTAGGCTCCAGTGTTGGGTTGCCTCAGGCTAAACAAGCAACAGGGAGGGAACCCAGACCCACCCATCAACAGTCAAGTGGATTAGAGTTTTACTGAGCTCTGCGCACCAAAGCAAGAGTCAGCTCTACCCACCACCAGTCCCTCCCATCAAGCCTCTTAGATAGCCTCATCCACCAGAGGGCAGACAGCAGAAGCAAGAACTACAATCCTGCAGCCTTTGGAACAAAAACCACATTCACAGAAAGATAGACAAGATGAAAAGGCAGAGGGCTATGTACCAGAAGAAAGAACAAGATAAACCCCCAGAAAAACAACTAAATGAAGTGGAGATAGGCAACCTTCCAGAAAAAGAATTCAGAATGATGATAGTGGAGATGATCCAGGACCTCGGAAAAAGACTGGAGGCAAAGATCGAGAAGATGCAAGAAATGTTTAACAAAGCCCTAGAAGAATTAAAGAAAAAACAAACAGAGACAAGCAATACAACAACTGAAATGAAAACTACACTAGAAGGAATCAATAGCAGAATAACTGAGTCAGAAGAACGGAAAAGTGACCTGGAAGACAGAATGGTGGAGTTCACTGCTGTGTAACAGACTAAAGAAAAAAGAATGAAAAGAACTGAAGACAGCCTAAGAGACTTCTGAGACAACATTAAATGCAACAACATTCGCATTATAGGGGTCCCAGAAGGAGAAGAGAGAGAAAAAGGACCAGAGAAAATATTTGAAGAGATTATAGTCAAAAACTTCCCTAACATGGGAAAGGAAATAGCCACCTAAGTCCAGGAAGCACAGAGAATCCCATAAAGGATAAACCCAAGGAGAAACACGCCGAGACACACAGTAATCAAATTGGCATAAGTTAAAGACAAAGAAAAATTACTGAAAGCAGCAAGGGAAAAGTGACAAATAACATACAAGGGAACTCCCATAAGGTTAACAGATGATTTCTCACCAGAAACTCTACAAGCCAGAAGGGAGTGTCATGATATACTTAAAATGATGAAAGGGAAGAATTTACAACCAAGATTACTCTACCCAGCAAGCATCACATTCAGATTCCATGGAGAAATCAAAAGCTTTACAGACAAACAAAAGCTAAGAGAATTCATCACCACCAAACCAGCTCTACAACAAATGCTAAAGGAACTTCTCTAAGTGGGAAACACAAGAGAAGAAAAGGACCTACAAAAACAAACCTGAAACAATTAAGAAAATGGTCATAGGAACATACATATCGATAATTACCTTAAACGTGAGTGGATTAAATGCTCCAACCAAAAGACACAGACTTGCTGAATGGATACAAAAACAAGACCCATCTATATGCTGTCTACAAGAGACCCACTTCAGACCTAGGGACACATACAGACTGAAAGTGGGGATGGAAAAAGATATTCCATGCAAATGGAAATCAAAAGAAAGCTGGAGTAGCTATACTCATATCAGATAAAATAGACTTTAAAATAAAGAATGTTACAAGAGACAAGGAAGGACACTACATAACGATCAAGGGCTCAATCCAAGAAGGAGATATAACAATTATAAATATATATGCACCCAACATAGGAGCACCTCAATACATAAGGCAACTGCTAATGGCTATAAAAGAGGAAATCGACAGCAATACAATAATAGTGGGGGACTTTAACACCTCACTTACACCAATGGACAGATCATCCAGACAGAAAATTAATAAGGAAACAGAAGCTTTAAATGACGCAATAGACCAGATAGATTTAATTAATATTTGTAGGACATTCCATCCAAAAACAGCAGATTACACTTTCTTCTCAAGTGCGCACGGAACATTCTCCAGGATAGATCACATCTTGGGTCACAAATCAAGCCTCAGTAAATTTAAGAAAATTGAAATCATATCAAGCATCTTTTCTGACCACAACGCTATGAGATTAGAAATGAATTACAGGGAAAAAAACGTAAACACATGGAGGCTAAACAATACGTTACTAAATAACCAAGAGATCACTGAAGAAATCAAAGAGGAAATCAATACCTAGAGACAAATGACAATGAAAACACGACAATCCAAAACCTATGGGATGCAGCAAAAGCAGTTCTAAGAGGGAAGTTTATAGCTATACAAGCCTACCTCAAGAAAACAAGAAAAATCTCAAGTAAACAATCTAACCTTACACCTAGAGGAACTAGAGAAAGAAGAACAAACAAAACCCAAAATTAGCAGAAGGAAAGAAATCATAAAGATCAGAGCAGAAATAAATGAAATAGGAACAAAGAAAACAACAGCAAAGATCAATAAAACTAAAAGCTGGTTCTTTGAGAAGATCAACAAAATTGATAAACCATTAGCCAGACTGATCAAGAAAAATAGGGAGAGGACTCAAATCAATAAAATTAGAAATGCAAAAGAAGAGGTTAAAACAGACACCGCAGAACTCTATGCCAATAAAATGGACAACCTGGAAGAAATGGACAAATTCTTAGAAAGGTATAACCTTCCAAGACTGAACCATGAAGAAACAGAAAATATGAACAGACCAATCACAAGTAATGAAATTGAAACTGTGAATAAAAACCTTCCAACAACGAAAGTCCAGGACCAGATGGCCTCACAGGTGAATTCTGTCAAACATTTAGAGAAGAGCTAACACCCATCCTTCTCAAACTCTTCCAAAAAATTGCAGGGGAAGGAACACTCCCAAACTCATTCTATGAGGCCACCATCACCCTGATACCAAGACCAGACAAAGATACTACAAAAAAAGAAAATTACAGACCAATATCACTGATGAATATAGATGCAAAAATTCTCAACAAAATACTAGCAAACAGAATCCAACAACACATTAAAAGGATCATACACCACGATCAAGTGGGATTTATCCCGGGGATGCAAGGATTCTTCAATTTATACAAATCAATCAATGTGATACACCATATTAACAAATTGAAGAATAAAAACCATATGATCATCTCAATAGATGCAGAAAAAGCTTTTGACAAAATTCGACACCCATTCTTGATAAAAACTCTCCAGAAAGTGGGCATAGAGGGAACCTACCTCAACATAATAAAGGCCATATATGACAAACCCACAGAAAACATCATTCTCAATGGTGAAAAACTGAAAGCGTTTCCTCTAAGGTCAGGAACGAGACAAGGACGTCTGCTCTCACCACTGTTATTCAACATAGTTTTGGAAGTCCTAGCCATGGCAATCAGAGAAGAAAAAGCAATGAAAGGAATACAAATTGGAAAAGAAGAAGTAAAACTGTCACTGTTTGCAGATGACATGATACTATATATAGAGAATCCTAAAGATGCCACCAGAAAATGACTAGAGCTAATCAATGAATTTGGTAAAGTTGCAGGATACAAAATTAATGCACTGAAATCTCCTGCATTCCTATACTTTAATGATGAAAAATCTGAAACAGAAATTATGGAAACACTCCCATTTACCATTGCAACAAAAAGAATAAAATACCTAGGAATAAACCTACCTAGTGAGACAAAAGACCTGTATGTGGAAAACTATAAGACACTGATGAAAGAAATTAAAGATGATACCAACGGATGGAGAGATATACCATGTTCTTGGATTGGAAGAATCAGTATTGTGAAAATGACTCTACTACCCAAAGCAATCTACAGATTCAATGCAACCCCTATCAAATTACCAATGGCAGTTTTTATGGAACTAGAACAAAAAGTCTTAAAATTTGTATGGAGACATAAAAGACCCCGAATAGCCAAAGCAGTCTTGAGGGAAAGAAATGGAGCTGGAGGAATCAGACTCCCTGTTTTCAGACTCTACTACAAAGCTACAGTAATCAAACAATATGGTACTGGCACAAAAACAGAAACATAGATTAATGGAACAAGATAGAAAGCCCAGAGATAAACCCACACACCTATGGTCCACTAATCTATGACAAAGGAGGCAAAGATATACAATGGAGAAAAGACAGTCTCTTCAATAAGTGGTGCTGGGAAAACTAGAGCTACATGTAAAAGAATGAAATTAGAACACTCCCTAACACCATACACAAAAATAAACAAACTGGATTCGAGACCTAAATGTAAGACTGGACACTATAAAACCCTTAGAGGAAAGCATAGGAAGAACACTGTTTGACATAATCACAGGAAGATCTTTTATGACCCACCTCCTAGAGTAATGGAAATAAAAAGAAAAATAAATAAATGGGACCTAATGAAAACTCAAAGCTTTTGCACAGCAAAGGAAACCATAAACAAGATGAAAAGACAACCCTCAGAATGGGAGAAAATATTTGCAAACGAATCAGTGGACAAAGGATTAATCTCCAAAATATATAAACAGCTCATGCAGCTCAATATTAAAAAAACAAACAACCCAATCCAAAGACTGGCGGAAGACCCAAATAGACATTTCTCCAAGAAGACATACAGATAGCCGTGAAGCACATGAAAAGCTGCTCAACATCACTAATTACTAGAGAAATGCAAGTCAAAACTACAATGAGGTATCACCTCACACCAGTTAGAATGGGCTTCATCAGAAAATCTATAAACAACAAATGCTGGAGATGGTGTGGAGAAAAGGGAACCCTCTTGCACTGTTGGTGGGAATGTAAATTGATACAGCCACTATGGAGAACAGTATGGAGGTTCCTTAAAAAACTAAAAATAGAATTACCATATGATCCAGCAATCCCACTACCGGGCATATACCCAGAGAAAACCATAGTTCAAAAAGACACATGCTCCCCAATGTTCATTGCAGCACTATTTACAATAGCCAAGTCATGGAAGCAACCTAAATGCCCGTTGACAGATGAATGGATAAAGAAGTTGTGGTACATATATACAATGAAATATTAACCATAAAAAGGAACGAAATTGAGTCATTTGTTGAGACATGGATGGATGTAGAGACCGTCATACAGAGTGAAGTAAGTCAGAAAGAGAAAAACAAATATCATATATTAACGCATGTATGTGGAACCTAGAAAAATGGTACAGATGAACCGGTTTTCAGGGCAGAAGTTGAGACACAGATGTAGAGAACAAACGTATGGACACCAAGGGGGGAAAGCCGTGGGGGGGTGGGGATGGTGGTATGATGAATTGGGTGATTGGGATTGACATGTATACACTGATGTGTATAAAATGGATGACTAATAAGAACCTGCAGTATAAAAACACTAACAAACAAAAAACAACTAATACTATCCTTGAGATATTTGTGGAAATATGTTAATATAAATGTTTTAGATATTACATGAAATTTCTGAAAATCTTATATGTTCTGGTATAATAAGTCATAATTCTAGTTAATACTTTAAAATGTATAATTCAGAAATAACTATATTTCCTTGTCAATTGCATTATTATGAACTTTCATCAAATCTTTAACCATGGTCGTTTTTAAGTCTTTTGTCATTTACAGACAGTTCTGGGTATACTGTGATGCTTTTGCAAAAATGTTCCTATAAAAGGGTTTCATCTTCAAGGAATTCATGGAAAAGACTCTGACAAGTACAGGTTTCTGGTAACTGACTATACTGGTGAACTGAATCAATAAACATTTTCAGAACTCTAATGGAAAACTGATGAATTCATAAAAGTGCTAACAAAAGATCAAGATGAAAAATAAATTACATGGGACTGAGTGAATTGATGGGGTTGATTATAATTTTTGTGACTTTCTGTTTTAATTAAAAAAAAATACTACTCGGTGGTGCTCTGCAGCAAGTATTATCAATTCCAAAGAATTAAAACAGAGTTCACTTAAGTTGCATATTTACTTGACTCTTTCTCTTCCATTCTGACTGGTGCTCATCAGATTAAGTCATTGAACCCCCAAAGACCCCAGCCTTACTCCCCACTATTCCTCACAAGTAGAATTTTCTGGGCACAGCCCTGGGTCACTAAGAATTAAGCACATTATTACAGCCAATAAAAGGTTCCCCTTTTGAGCTGGAATGATCAGCAACATTTCTCTTCTTCTGGTCAGGTGTCCTCAGACTGGATTGTTTATAAAATTATTATTTCCCCCTTTTGTCACTTCATTGATGGTGGTTTGGGAGTAAGTAGCCTTTCTCATAATTAGAAAATGATCTTCTGACAGGATAAAGCTGGAAATTGCTCTCTTTGTGAAATGAGCAGGTCTTTGTCTGAAAGATTGATTCAATTTTCACTGCCATAACTGGTAGCAGAATTGCCAGACCAGTTTGGTGACTGGATTGAACTTTTCCTACAGGAATTGTGTAGCTGTCCAGCTGCAGAAACACAAGTTCACTCCCCCATTGTTGGTTTTCTGACAGCTTTTTCCATAGAGTAGTTTGAAGAGTGGAGAGCCCTGTTTTTGAGACAGAGGAGTGTTTTTCACACCTGAAGTGTAATTTCACACCTTGTGTTTCTCAGCAGATAACTGCATAAAATAACATATCAAACCAGAAAAGAAAAAGATCAACAAAGAAAGAAAACTGCAGGTTGTAATTTGTTTCCTATCTTACAATGCTCTTGTGGAGAACAGTAAATTACAGAGCTCTGGGTTTACACTTTAAAAAGTTTGACTGGTTGTTAGGTGGGAAAGAGAGCAGTAAACACTAGTCAGCATTTAGCCTGCACTGAACAGAATGTACAGAATGATAAAATTCGGGAAACACCGGAACTTGTAGATTGTTTTTTAAAGGATAGGACACATAAATTAGTGGTAAAATCTGTAGTTAAGAGTAAGTCAAGAAATTGAGAAATGATTGTAATAAAAATAGAATTTTCTTAGGATATAATTTTCTTTGTAATTATCCATTCAGGAATTTTAGTAAAAGCAATAGACTATGTTAGTACTTACTTTCTATAAATGACTAAACCTATGATGCTAGTCACCATCTCATGGCATTCTAGTGCAGGGGTTATAAAATGAGGGGTTTAGCTCCATTTTGCAAGTTTGAAAACTTAAGTCCAAAAGAAAAAAGAAAGTTGAGCCTCCTGGCTGGTCATAGACATTCATTACAAAATATTTAATATTTACTGAGTGTCTACCACATGTTAGGCATTACCCCAGGCACGGGGGTACAGTGGTAAACAGGGCAGTCTCCCTTTCTCCCATCTGGGAACTGACAGTTTTGCAGACAAGTAAGCAGGCAATGGAAATACTGGGTAATAAGTGCTGAGAGAGGCTAAAACTAGATTTTGGTGGAGCCCACAGATGGTCAGCATGGGGGCAAGTGGTCAGCAAAGATTCCAGGATAAGATGACATCCAAACTAAACTAATGAATAGAAGTCACGTGAAGGTAGATATCATTCGGGATATCAGGGCATGTATAGCTTATGCAGAAGTGAAAGGGAAAGACAGCAGAGTGGGTTGGAAGGATAAGGTATTCAGTGTAGTGGGGATGCAGTGTATAAAGGCAATGGTGGTGCATAATGAAACTGGAAGATAAAAGTGTCAGGGTATGTGGTCTATACCGAGAAATTTAGCTTTTATCCTGAGACTAGTGGGATGTATTGAAGGTTTAGTCTTTGTTTATTAGGGAGAGTGACACAATCAGATCTGCATTTTACAAAGACCCCTCTGACAATTCAGTGAGTGGAGATCAGTGAAGAAACTTGCAGTAATGCAAGTGGGAAATGCTGGTGACCTGAGCTGATGGTGTACACTGAGAGTTCAGTGGCATTGGGATGCAAGGAAGTGGGTGGATTTGGGAGCTATTGAGGAGGTAGAATCAACAGAACTTGGTGGTTGATTGACTGGACTAGGGGTAAGGAAGCCAGTCTAGTCAAAGATGCCGTCCTGAGTTCTGACTTGGGTACTTGAGCAGGTGATGCTACCATTCACAGGGCTGGAGGATACTAAAACAGCAAGTTTTTAAGGGTTGGAGACGTGATGAGTGTGAGATGGGATTTCCACAAGAAGAAGTATGATATCCAGTTAGATCTTGA
Source organism: Monodon monoceros (assembly GCF_005190385.1). Taxonomy (NCBI): domain Eukaryota; kingdom Metazoa; phylum Chordata; class Mammalia; order Artiodactyla; family Monodontidae; genus Monodon; species Monodon monoceros. Next base: position 135,267,619 of record NW_021703778.1, read on the forward strand.
GCTTGGGAGGGAAGTCTAGGCCAGAGATACAGATCTGGTAGTTGTCACTGAGTGGATAACGTGGTCCAAAGAATATGTAGAGAATGAGAAGAGAAGAGACTCTTTAGGCATAAACAGCCCTTTGACAATGAAAAGAAAGACACATAGAGCAAAATGTATATTTATAGTTACATAAATAAAATGTGGATGAAGAACTGTGCATGTCCACAAATACCGTTGCACATGTGCCCATGCATGTACATACCCTTGCACATACAGAGCTTCTAATGAACATCAGCAAGGTGCCCCGTGGTGGGCCGCATGAAACATTAAGCATAAAGGTAATAATCCCTTTCCTGAAGAGCTCATGTAAGATGTGTTAGTCCTACAGCAAGTTCCAGGCCTAAAGATGCTGCTCAGTATGTTAAAAAGGAAAAATGTACAGCCCGTGTAGATATTGCAATTAAACTAGCAAAACGGAAGGCACTGATGTTTTCTCATTTCCATTGTTTCCTCAGATACATATGGAAAGCTCTTTCTTCTCAGTTCTGTGGGTCAAGAGATGTCCCGCTGCAAGACCTCCATCCGACGTGGTCAGCCCAATCCTGTCTATAAGGAGACCTTTGTTTTCCAGGTGGCCCTCTTTCAGCTCTCTGACGTTACGTTGGTGATTTCTGTGTATAACAGGCGTACCATGAAGCGTAAAGAGATGATTGGTTGGATTGCTCTGGGTCAAAACAGTAGTGGAGGGGAGGAGCAAGACCATTGGGAGGAAATGAAGGAAACCAAAGGGCAGCAGGTCTGCAGGTGGCACACTTTACTCGAATCCTAGGTTTGCCAAGAGGTGTTTGTGGGCCATACCTACCCTGGTGACCCGTGTTTTGAGTACTGATACCAACTCAGTGCTTGCTGGCAGGCTTTTTTTAAAGACAGGCTTTAAGTAGGGATTGGATTCTATTAGACCCTAGGACATTCTGGGGGTGGAGGGATCTTTGGGTTTCTCAAAGGTTTGATTTGGATTTAAATACTGTAATTTTTTTAAAAAGCCCATATGCACTGTCGAGTATACTTTATTGGAAATGTTACTGTAGTTGAGATGAATGATGTTGAGTTAATTTCTGTTAATAGGTTATTAAATTTTGGTTCAGGCTATGGAATGAAGCTTCTCTGGCTGTCTCTGCTCCCTTCGATTGCAAGGGAGATGTTAAAAGTTACTGTTTGTAACCACTTGTGTGTAGGAATCAGAATTTTCTTAGTATGGGGCAAAATACTCCAAAATACAGAAATGAACCTGACGCCGAGGTTCATAGAAGAATGTAGCTGTCATCCATAATCCCCTATTTCATGTTTTTCTCTTTATAAAAAAACCTTCATTTATTTGCCTAACAAATAAGTGTTAAAAACTTACACTTATAAAGCAAATTTGTATGAATTAAATACTCTTCGTTTATCTCACTTATATATTGTGGTTTCCTATGAGATTTGGTTAGGTGACCCGTTTTGAAACTAAAAAAGAATTCGAAAACTACTGATGTAAGACAACTTGTCTCCTTTTGAGTATGTAAGATTTCAAAATTAAAACTTTCTAGGTTTTTATGCTGTTTTTCTCACCTAATAAATTCTTACAGAATGAGAAGAAAACCGAAAAACCTATTAAGTCATGGAGGTATTGATTTTTCTGAATCTAGTGTTCTCCTTCTAGATTATGCTTTTTCTATATTCAGTACAATATACTCACTCATACATATATTTTGATTCTGTGTTTGCATGTAAACCATACTTTTTTAATGCCATATTTTCCATCATCAGAGCATAGCAAATTATATACAATGGATCTTTAATAAATGTTGATTTGATTGACTCTTAGAAATGAACGTGCTATAACACCTGTGAATGAAGAATATTTTCAGTTTGTAAGCAACGACCCTAATTATTCTTTGAGCATTTGAAGTGCCTATAATTGTCATTTTTTTCGTGGTATTTGCAGCAACATATATTAGTCACTACTTGCATTTTGGGCACGTGCCATTTAGAACACTGATCATGTATGGTTATGAGCATGAAATTTTACTTCTAACTGACTTTTTACATTTTTATGCAGTGCATGTTTATTTTCTTAGATCTGAGCCCTTAATTTCAATTACTTTAAATTGGCAGTAATAAGAAAAGGGAAGGAATGTGTGTACATGTAACACTGAGCCCCATGTGCAGCTCTTCTGAGCAATTGCTGTCACTTATTTTTAGCTTTTATGTTTCATTGTTGACTTTTTGCTGTCTGTGGGAAGAGTGATAGCTAGTGATGGACGTATACAGTTAAAAACACATAACTCCTCCTCAGTTCTACATTTTGACAGATTGTAAACGTAGGCTGTAACACTTGAAGCACATATTTATTCCTTACAGCATGTAACGGTTATCCTGACAAGCCCAGACTAAGACACAGGATAACTCGACTCTGATTTGAAGCTTTTGAAAGAAGTGATTTCATATGGAAGAATCAGAATTAGAAAAATAAACGAATATCTTAATTTCTTTTCAGGGCGTGGGAGTTTCGGATATAATGCTGCTCAGTTATTGGGAATAAGTAGTAAAACCATGCTCCTTTGGGGTTTTCCCCTACTTTGCTTTGGAAGACCTCAAAGTGCTTCTGCAACATCATATCCATTAACTGCTGAGTGGTCTTTGCAGTGCGGCTGTGTCATGGAGCAGAACTGAATGCAATTGATTAAGTAGCAGCACAAAGAATTGGCTTTTCACATCCCTTACTCTCTTTATGCGCCTGTGCTTAAAGGGAAGCAGAGCAGCCTTGTTATGCTTTCCTTTCTGCAGTGACATAAAAGCAGCATTCACTTTAAAATTTACATTTGAAAAAATCTGCATCTATTGTACAGACAGGCCTGGATTTTTTCTCCTCATTTTCCTGCTCAATGTTTTGCCGCATCCCTTGTCTCATAGAGCCCAGTAATCACCTATACTTCATTTACTGCTGCCTTGCCTCACCATTTCTAAGGTTTTCTGCCGGTGTAGTGAAAATATCCTTGTGTGTTTGATCTGCTTTCTAATAGTCTGCTTATGATACAGTTTACAGAAATTTTAAGGGAAGAATGCCTGAAAAGCATTTTTCATTTGTATAATTTTACTATGTTGGTGCTATTTACCATGTAGGATGCATGTACATCTTGAATATCTAGCAACGTTCACCCTAAAGCTGATTATACAAATGTAAAATGCTAATGACAAGATACATCAAAATATGAGGTGAATTTTTTTACATAGACTTGAAATTCTGGTTTAGTAAAATCTTTTCTTTTTGTGCACTTAAATTTCCTTATTTTCTTGGCAGAGTCTAGACACAATGCACTTAACATGTTTTTCACTTGAGCTTTTATATCTGCATTTGCTTTTCAAAGGAGTTATGAAAGATAATTAGTTGTTTCTGCTGTGTTAAAGCTGCTTTTGCCTATTTCATCCAGCTAATAATTAATATCTCATAGGGACATACGAAATTGAAGAAGCACTAATATTTGTTGCTTGAGTAGTTCTTTCCATGAGTTTTTCCCGAAGAGAATGCTTTTAAAATACTATTGTGGAGGGTAAATGATGCACTAGGTTTATGGAAAGCTGGTTTACAGCGTGCCTTCTTTCAGGGAATGAGTTTACACTGAATCGAGAAGTGCCCGTTTCCCCAAACACGGTGGTGACTCTTGCGCTCTCTGCGCCCCTCTGACTATTGTTGAATTTTTAAATGGGCCATTCACCAGGCAGCCGAGCACCTGCTCTCACTTCTCTCCTTCACTGGCTCCCAGTGTGATGTACGGTTGTTTTGGAACCTCTTTTTGCTCCTGTTGCATAACTATGAGGGGGGAGGTCTTGCCTTTCTTAACAGAAAAAGAGCTTGTAATGCCTTTGGAAGTAATAGACCTGGCATTCCACCTGTGCAAAGTTTGAGAAAGAATCCCCGCCATGATGGGAAGAGAAAAAGAGAGCATTGTACTGCATTGTCGCTCACTTTAGGCACTGTTCACTCTGCAACTCCTTCCATGACAGTGACGTATTGACCTCAAATGTTGGTATTCTCCATAGTGCTAGGTGCTACAGCGAGCCTGAAACACAGCCTCTGCCTTTGCAACATGTAGCACCCACAATATTTTATAAATTGTTAACAAGTCTCGGTCAGTCGCTGTGTTTTACATCCTGGATGTACCACATGGTCTTAGCTGACAACCAAAACTCTTTTCTTTTCAAGTAATGCATTGTTTAAGTTGAAACTCCCATCAGGTTACCTGAAAATCCTTCTCTGATAGCCATTGAATTGATCAAATTCATGGTTCAGTGTGGACCATGGAACTGGGGGTTTCTGAAAAGCCTGGCTGTCCTTTTGCAGCAGAGGGCTTAGTACATGAAGATCAAAAAAGTGAGTAGGAAAAGATTATTCGTAGACGACTTAAAACCAAATGCAGGCATATCCTTTAATGGTGAAGAAACAGGGCTAGAAATTGCATGTGGTCCCTCCTCTTACCTTTGAGTAAACTGTGACTAAAGAGCATTCCATTCTGTTTGATCCACAATGAAAGCAAATGATAGATAATCCTGAAATGGCAGAAGTATTTTTTACTGTATTAAAAATCATTTGTGTGTTCCAAAGAGAAAAGTTAGGCAAAACTATAAAACAAATTATATAGCATGAGTATGGAAGAATTAAAGAATAAATAAATATGCTAGATACTGCCAGCGTCTATTGCATATATGCAAGAAGAGTAAACAAATGTAAACCAAAAGCCATTTTAGATTAAGTATCATTTTTCACAACTTGTGGAACTCTGGAAAATACTTTAAGATGGGGAGAATGAAATTGGTCTAACGCAACTCAGAGAAGTCGGCACAGGCTATGGTCTTAGCCTGGGTTTGGATGAACTTTGCCTACTGTGTGGCCTTAAGAAAATTACTTAGCCAGCCTGTGACCCTGTTTATTCAACTGGAAAATGGAAATAATTCCTACCTCATAAGATCTTGTGTTTTTTTTTTTCCAATAATGAAATAACAGCATAGAGATGGGCATATGGTAACCATTCAGTGTTGCCCTCTCACAATCATGCTTTAAAAAAATGCATTTAAGATTTGTTTCTCTTTCTAGTGAAAGTAATAGTAATGCTAGAGAAAAACTAATAACAATTTTCAGATACTTTAAAAAGGGTAGGCACATGAAGTTAGTCTGGAAGGTAGCTCTGCTCACCACTGTACCAATGACACTACATGAAGCTAGTCTGAATTTGGGGCAACCTCAACCGGGATAAGCCTGGTGTATGGAGGAAACTGAGTCTTAATAAACCCCCAGTGAGGTATAATGACCAAATCTTTTATCCACCCTGGTGCTTTTGTGCACATCTTGGTAAATCACACTCATGGCGTCTCCTCACACCCAGCTCTTCTCTACTGTTCACATGTGGACAGAGCACCTTGTTCCCATCAAAAGAGCTGGTAAAGATGGCAACTTGAGTACCTATTTCAACTTCGATCTGAAAAGTAAAATAAATACTTTGGCACTATACTGACACTCTTTTCAAAATGGGCAACATTCTTTTTTTGGGCTTATGTTACATATCCATATTATATACGTATAGGTAAAAAATTTAAAAGATCTAATAATGCAGCTATTCAAACTTACCTAACTGTTCAACTGGCAAGTAATAGGACCAATTATTTATCTGTTTCCCTTCAGAAGTCATAATTCAAAGGAATTCTATCAGGGTTGATACTCTTTTTTAGAATGGTTTTTAAGAGTGACTTGTTGATGTAATAGAGAATGTGTTCAGTTGTCCTCTGGCGTTCAAACCTTAAGTAAAGAGGAGAGTTTCCTGAGAACTTAGAAGAGCCTTTGTGGACATTTGATCTGAAGAAGTGGTCAGCAGCAAACCTCCTCATGTTGGGCATAACCAGGTGCCCTGAACCAGTCACGCATACGGTGGTTTTAAACTGAGCAGGCTTCTGGGATGGGGAAGTGTGAGGCCACATTCCCAAAGTTGCCAAATTGCCAAAGTGTTAACTCAAGTCCTACGATTCTCAGTTAAGGAGAAACATGAAGAAATTGAAGAAGGATCGCTTAGGGATTTTAGTTGGGAATAATTTAGCACGTAGGGAAGTTAAAGGGGTTGGACAGGTATTGAGAAAGCTGAGGAGTGATTTCTAGGAACAGTTATCTAGAATGTAAAGAGCTCTTACCAAGAGGATGACTCACCCCCTGTCTTCTTAACATGTGGACAGAGTCAGAGCTTCCACCTAAAGCAAGTCAAGAGAGTTTAACTGAGATATAAGGAGAATGATATGAAGAGGGTTTTGCGCTAATGCACAATGTATTCTTTGGATTTCCTTGTCTCTTTGAGATAGCACGGGACTTAAAAATCTTTTTGGAATGCGGTGACTACACTTTGAAGCAATGTCACAATAAAAACAGCAATGCTTACCAACCTACAATTGTTCAATTAGTCTAATCATGTACCATGAAAAGTCAAGTTTCTTGTTTTGAGTTATTGGAAACAGGTGAAATGTATCAATTCAATGTATTGGAAAAATCCTCTAGGAAACCCAGGACTTGGAGTAGGCCTTGATCACATTGCAGGGGGATCACCAAGGGAGATCACAGAATCATCACCTTTGGAAGTCTTTTAAAATAGAAACATCAAAAAAAAAAAAAAAGAAAAGAAAAGAAACATCTGCATGAGCTGTGGGTTCCGACTAAAGGGGAACAGCAGGGCACCCAGGAAGACAGCCTTTCTAAAGTTCCTTCTGAGCCTAATATTTTTATATGTAACCTCCAAACAGGATCAACAATAACAGTACTCCAGGCCTGCCCTCTTCCCCTTTGGACATTTTTCCACATTGATTTTTCTCTGCATCATAGAAGGCTTTTGCCAGGGAGTGCCTGCTCAGGCTTTGTTTAGGTGACTTTGGGGATGCCTGCAGGCTCCAGGTGAGTTTCCTTTCCTACGATACTTTGTTTTTGTTTCCCTCAGGTCACAAAGCAGTATCCTAGACACACAGACAATAATCAGCTATATTTATAGCCACTGTGAGACCTGTAAAACAGCTTGAGCCTTAACAGAACAAATTCAGAGGCAGGCATGGAGGCCTAGGGACACTCATAGAATAAAACAATGCTACCTGCTCTCCATAACTCACTAAGGCTGCCTTCGGGTGTCTCCGTGGGGGTTTTATGCCTTCAAACGATGGTGTTATCAATTGTACTTTGAAGACGGTGAGAAGGCTGTCTTCCCATTGGTATCACCATACTTATGCAATATTTTTGTTTACTTCATTTTCCCCTTAAAGTATCTACTTGCTCTATTTTATTGTTTTAGTTTATATAAAATTTATTCATTCAAAAGATATTAAGTACATTATATCCCAGACTCTGGGCTAGGGGCTGGAGAATAGCAGGTGAGGAAAACAGCTTGAGCCGAATAATCATTTTTGTTTCTAAATATTTATTTAATATATTTATTTTTAGAATTGAATATTGAATGCTCTTTGCAAGGCAGTAAGTTAGACCCTGGAACACTAGGTCTATACAAACAAATGTGACACAGTTCTTATGAGCTCAGTGATTTAATAGTTGAAAGGCACGGCTACCTTGTACTTTTTGAAAAAGTGAACTGGACAGAGGCTGCCAGATAAAGGGGTGACACTGTAAACAAAGATACCTGCTTGCTCCTCTGCTTATTTTGATTAAATTTTGTCTTAGACGTTATATACTAAGCACATTTGGGGCATCCTATGAAATGGGTAAATGTCAACATTGGGGGTGTCCCTATCTTGGCAGATGGACCAATAATTATTTTCTAGTCTCAAAGAATTTAAAATCAGTGTGAATCTAACTCTTAATGCTTTCAATTTTATAACAGAAGGCAAAACTAGGAATTTTTCCAGTGGATTTATTGCTTGTAATTCTTAACGTCATAAAAATTCATCTCAAATATATACTAAACATGTCGCAATCCACGTAAGTTAAGTCAGAATGTTTGGTGGCCTACATCATCAAAAAATCTACAAACAATAAACGCTGGAGAGGGTGTGGAGAAAAGGGAACACTCTTGCACTGTTGGTGGGAAAGTAAATTGATATAGCCACTATGGAGAACAGTATGGGGGTTCCTTATAAAACTAAAAATAGAACTACCATACGACCCAGCAATCCCACTACTGGGCATATACCCAGAGAAAACCATAATTCAAAAAGAGTCATGTACCACAATGTTCACTGCAGCTCTATTTACAATAGCCAGGACATGGAAGCAGCCTAAGTGTCCATCAACAGAGGAATGGATAAAGAAGATGTGGCACATATATACAATGGAATATTACTCAGCCATAAAAAGAAAAGAAACTGAGTTATTTGTAGTGAGGTGGATGGACCTAGGGTCTGTCATACAGAGTGAAGTAAGTCAGAAAGAGAAAAACAAATACCATATGCTAACACATATATAGGGAATCTAAAAAAAAAAAATGGTTCTGAAGAACCTAGGGGCAGGACAGGAATAAAGACGCAGATGTAGAGAATGGACTTGAGGACACGGGGAGGGAGAAGGGTAAGCTGGGACGAAGTGAGAGAGTGGCATGGACTTATACATACTACCAAATGTAAAATAGATAGCTAGTGGGAAGCAGCCGCATAGCACAGGGAGATCAGCTCAGTGCTTTGTGACCCCCTAGAGCAGTGGGATAGGGAGGGTGGGAGGGAGGGAGATGCAAGAGGGAGGAGATATGAGGATGTATGTATATGTTTAGCTGATTCACTTTGTTATACAGCAGAAACTAACACACCGTTGTAAAGCAATTATACCCCTATAAAGATGTTAAAAAAAAAAAAAGTTTGGTGGCCTAAAAATTCTTACTAAAGACAATTTTTTAGTGTTGCCCAATTGATGGTCCATAATAAAATCCATAGTAAAAAGTTCACATCTCTAATTTGCTAAAGACCTTGGTGTTTGGGAAAAGATATCAGAAGGCTGCCAATGAAAACTCTGATTGGTGAAGAACATGTACACTAAAAGAACATTTCCATGTAAGTTATTCCATATAATACATTCACTTTCTAGGGCTGTGTGTCTCTCAAGAGTCTGTCAAGTTCTTTATAGTTGGCACCTTTAGCAAGGCTTACTAATTTTGCCACATTTCCTTGTGGACCATGATAATGTTTATTAATTTACAACTATCCCCAAATATAATGCAGTCTTTTATTATGCCACCATACTAATGCAGCCACAAGTTAAACTTTAGTGTTATGAAATGCAAAGTCTTTCCCAGAATTTTTAATTTAATTTTATTGAAGATTCTATTATTTTAAGTTTATGAATGAGAAGTTGGTATTTGCATATTTTATTGTGACTGAGAAATTTCTGTAAAAATATCTGTTGGAACAAGATTTGACCTCTATTTTTGGGAAATAAAACATGATGGTGCTTGTGATCTATTTACTTTTTTAAAAAATTTATAAACAATTTTTTTAGCGATTTTAAGTTCACAGCTGAATTGAGCAGAAAGTAACTCCCTTCCCCTACACTTACACCTCCCCCCGCCCCCATCCCGCCCCACTATCAACATCCCGCACCAGGGTAGGTACATTCGGTACTATTGATGAACGTACAATGACACATTCTTGCCATCCAAAGTCCGTAGTTTACATTAGGGTTCACTCCTAGGTGTTTCACTACCCTAAAAATCTTTTGTGCTTTGCTTATTCGTCCCTCTCTGCTGACTCTTGGCAACTGGTGATCTTTTTACTGTCTCCATAGTTTTGCCTTTTCCAGAATGTCATATGGTTGGAATCATACAGTGTGTGGTCTTTTCAGACTGGCTTCTTTCATTAGTAACATGCATTATAGGTTCCTCTATGTCTTTTCAAGTTTTGATAGCTCATTGCTTTTTAACTCTGAGTAATAATATACCAGTCTGGATGTACTGGTTTGTTTATTATCTGTTTAATTTTATTTGCAGTTTTAATTACTATGTTACATTTTGTTAATGTGCCTGATCTCAAGAAAAATAGATGGATTAATTCATATGGTTCATCAAATAAAATGTAGCAACCTCCAATCTGGAATCAATTTTACCTATGTGATATTGAGCTTATTTTACATTTGAGGAGAAGATTCATGAAAATAATCACATAATTTTATCATTTATGTTAACATATCTAAGCCCTTTCCCCTTCCTTTAGAATCTAGGCAGGGAAAGTTTTGAAGGCTCTGAGGACGTGATCCCCAAATTTAGATACTCTGTGGCGTTTTTGTTGTTGAGCGGCGATTTAAATATACATTGATAAAAAGTACTAATTACATTATTACTGATTCATGACCGAAAACCACCTCTGTTACTAGTTTATATGACTTTACATTTATCACTGCTGCCAAGAGAAAGGAAGCTTTGTGATTGTGCCCTGTCATAGTCAATTGTACAGATTAGCCAAAGGTGGTATGTAAGCATCTGGATCATACAGGAGCTCTGAATTCTGAATGGAAGGATGAGCCCTGATAATGCATAGGCTGACTGAGCAAGTGGTGGGTGCTGGAGTGATAACACTGATAATCACACTGGGCGAAGGGGGAGGCTTGGCTGATGATCAATATCTGGTGAACATTTTGACATTATTTATATGTGTACTGGTTACCCTTTGCTTTGTAGCTGCAGCAACTTGTGTAACTGGGCATTATTGATTACTGCAGGGATGAAGGTGTGGTTGTAGAAAGAATACTGGATTAGATGAATGAGGCCTCTGTTCTAGTACCAAATCTTCCCCTAATGAGCTCTAAAATGAATGTCAGATCACAAGTTCTCTAAGCCTTCGTTTTTGCATCTGTCACATGGGAAGGGTAATACTCATTTTACTTATTTTTGCCAGGTTGTTGTAAGAAAAAGTTTCATTCATCCCTTCATTAATATAACAAACACTCTGGGTCCCCACTGTGTACCAGGGCCGTAGGCCTAAGTAACAGATGAAAAAATATTTTGCAGAATTAAGAGTTTCTGAAGACTGTGAGATGTTTCATTATTTTTATTTTAAGGTAAATCAATTCTTACTTATATCCTAGTAATTGACACTTTTAAATCTCTGCCAGTCATTGAGCTATATATTCATAGAATGTCAGTGATTTGACTGGAAGTTAAAGTTGGAATGGTCTTTAGCCATTCCCCCTCTGAGAAGATAAAAATAAAGTATTATCTTCTAATTCTTTTGCTCAGACACCCTGACCACAGAACAGGGAAAGTATTAAATTGAATAGCATTTTTTTTTTTACAAAATGGGATTTTAAATACAGTATTTGGAAAGATGCTTCCCCCACCAAAAAAAGGTCCTTCAGTCTACATTATTATTTTTCTTTTGAAGAGTCAGTCTCCTCCACCTTTCTGCTCTCAAGTGACTGTCCTCACCCACATAATCATTTTCTTCCTAAATAGCATTTATTATCTCCCAGAAAAAAGTAAAGATTAAAAGAAATATTTTCAAGGTACATCCAAGATTTCATAGCAATATTTTGTATTCACAATGCAAGATAAATCTGACTCTTGATTTTTTTTTTTTCGGTCTTCATATGGCATCTGAAACAGTTGTTCACATTCACACATTTATGTTTTACCATATGCATACTGTGTGCAACTCTGTTGTTTTAAAATATTTTATTGGTTTTCCTTTATATCTCAACTTTTGATGGGTGTCCTTGAGGAACTTGCATGAAAAAAATATAAATATGAATGATTCATTCATTTTGAACATTTTTAACTATTTTGGGGAGACTGTGCTCCCCTACATGGAGCACACTGTCCTTAGCAGGGAGTGTGCTTTGTATTTCTGTTCTATTCACAGCTGGATGCTGGAGATGTATTAATATTGTAAACCTGTACCTTTTCTTTCCCTTGTTTACTTTAACGAGTTATTTATATGTACTAGACTGCCCTGACTTTTTGGTGATTGTGAAGGCTGGTCATTAGTTTTATGGATTTCACTTATGGGGATAGTTTAGTATGACATGGTTTAATATAAAAGGTGGTCTTCCTTTAGATTTCTGTCACAAGCAGGCGTTCCTGGGCAAATTCATCGTGCAGGGCCAGACTTGCTGGTTATAAGGTAGGAGCTGTCCAAACCTCTCCCATTGCTTCATGGGCCTTTTCAGACCCAGCTGCTGTCATATTTTCTCAGATTTTCTAGCAGAGAGTCAATCTCTGGGTGGCCCAGAGGTTTAAGAGAAAAACGAAAAGTACTTTTTTCTTCCAAAGGGTTTAACTCTCTTTTAGAAACTTCTCTGAAAATCTTCAGAACATTCCAAATAGGTGTCCTCCTGTTTCTCACAGTATGACTTATTGACTTATGGTGTCTCCTATTTAAGAAGCATGAATGTATCTCTAGCTGTTACCAGAACAAACAGCTATAGAATGTAATGACCCACCCCATTTCTAAAATTACTAAATTCTATCAGTGAATAGTGTATAGAAAACAGTTTGGAAGTTTTTAAACTGGTCAACTTAAAAACTAGAATACCTTTCTATTTTTGTAATGTTCAAGATTTCAACAACAATGGTTTTAATGTATTACTCTTGCACTGTTATGTCTTGTGTTTTAACTGGGCAAGCTAGTGAAATATTCAATGTCGATACTCAATTCAATGTTAATACTCTTGTGTTAGAAACACCCTTTGAAAATACGTTAGAAAATACAAAATTGTTTACCTGTGATAAAGAATAAGTTTGTGATTGGAAGAATTATACTGTTTTTCTTGTACAAATAATCCTTAAAGCAGCTGTTCAGTCTCACAATGATGTTGGAAGCATATTTTATGCAGCCTAAAAACTATTTCTGTATTAGATATTTAAATGCATGAGGATAAGTTCTAATTGCTTTTTGTTTAAAACAGAAACATAGAAGAAGCATTAGCCCCAGTTTGTACAAAATGTCTGCTGCAACTGAGCTCACGTTAGTTCAAAACTGAAAATCATTCCAGTTTTGTAAAACTGCTGCTACTGGTTTTATCAATAAAGTCTAAGCAGATGGCTTATACGTATACATGTGAAATTTTTGTATGTCAAAAAAGATACAGTTTTGCAGCATCAACATGCAAATTTTATGGGCCTGAGTGATATTACTTATTTCATTATATACAAAAACCGTTAACTCTCAAACCATACCAACTGCAGACATAGATATATTAGAACTATAACATTTATGACCCATATAATTTATTTTGGTTTTAGGGTGCTGTAGGCTTTTATGTGGAACACAGATACAAATCAATGTATATCAACTCAAAAGCTAGCTTAAAGTGTTGAATTTAAATTAAGAATATTGGGTAAAATTGGGTCATTTGTTGAGATGTGAATGAACCTAGAGACTGTCATACAAAGTGAAGTAAGTCAGAAAGAGAAAAACAAATATCATATATTAACGCATGTATGTCGAACCTAGAAAAATGGTACAGATGAACCGGTTTTCAGGGCAGAAGTTGAGACACAAATGTAGAGAACAAACGTATGGACACCAAGGGGGGAAAGCCGTGGGGGGGTGGGGATGGTGGTGTGATGAATTGGGTGATTGGGATTGACATGTATACACTGATGTGTATAAAATGGATGGCTAATAAGAACCTGCTGTATAAAAAAAAAAAAGAATATTGGGTAAGTAAGGAGCTCTATAAATGTAAAGATCACCTGAAATAACTTAATTTCATCTGAGGAGCATTCTGAGAAGGCAATATATAGGCATTCCTGTACAAATGTGTGGGTAATTACTCATCCAAGAGGCTCTCGTCCAGAGGTCTCTCCCTTCTACGTATAGACAGTTCTGATAAGTTTTCAAGGCTCCGATGCAGCAAGCTAGAAGTAGAGTGAGCAGAGCTATTATGAACAGCCACCTCCACAGCAGTAAAAACACAACTAATATCCCCAAAACAAAAAAAAAGAAAATGGAAGAAAAAAACTATAGATGTTTCAGGGAAAATTTATTTTTACCATTTTGCATACTGTATTAGTTGAGGGAATTAATGCTACGTGTTATAACAAGCCTAAATGTCAGTGAGTTAGTATAAGAAAGGTTTATTTTCACTAAGATGTTCTTCCCCATACAGCTTGCTTTCTTAACATCTCAGGAATTGAAGCCCATCTCAGAATCCTTAGAGCCTCTAAAGGAATATTTAGTTGGTCATACAAATAGAGGGGGAAGAAAAGGCATGAGAATCGAATCGCTTTAAGGAGCCAGGCTAAGAGGTGGCAACCTCTCCTTCTGTGTGTCCATTGGCCAGAGCTAGTCACTTTGTTCCCCTTACGTTTAAGAAGGCTGGGAATTGTTGTTTATTTGTGCATACGGAAAAATGAATCAGTTTAGTGAGAATCTTCTAGGCAGAATTTGGCACACATTTTTTTTCTTCTCTTTAAAAAAATTATCTCAAATGTTGTGGTAGTGGTGATTATTTAAGGAAGGCTTGCTAATTGCAAGCTCATTTCTTATGTTGCTGAAGTTCTTCCTAACCTGTGGTGACACTAGAACATTACATGCTGATTAAGAATTCTACTTGTTCACCCTAGTCATCTTGGAGCATTTTAACACTGTTTAGAGCGGTTGTGGGGGGTTGCAAGTAAAGATCATTTGAGGTCACATTTCTAAAGCCACAGGGCAGAGTTTGAGCACTCAGATCGAGTACAGTTGAGCATTTCTACATGTGTCTGTGCACTACATATTGATACATATGTGATATTTAAAAAAAACAGAAAATATATAAAATTGTGAGCAAAAGCAGAAAATTGCTGAGGGAACAGATTTTTAAAGTAACTCATCTGCAGAACGAAAAACTTGACAAATTTGATTGCTGTCTTCTGACATTCCTTCAACAGAGACTTAAACATCCTTAAATGTTAAAATAATTGAGACAGCCATCTATGATTGTGATTCTTAAAGTCTTTTGTAGCAATTAAAAAATCGTAATCATCTTGAATAACATTTTATTGATGAATCAAATCACATTATATGTCTTGTAAACCTCATAGTCTCTTTACAGTTTCTCTAGGGTTTCTCCAGGGAGATTCAGAGACATGGCTCAAGAGGACTTGGGTGACAATTCAGAGCTCTGATGAATTTTAATGTGCATTCTACTACATTATACAACATCTCATCCTTTTCAGCAGACAGATAAGGAGTAGGAGACAGGATTAGCATTACTTCTGTGGTTGTCTCAAGGAGGGACAATATTCAGTGGTGAAAAGATTAGAATTTAGATGAATTCTAAGGTGGTTAGTATGGTATTTTAATTTTTAAATCCAAAATTGTTTAGTGAAGGGTTTGCTCTAATCACCAGAAGAATTGAAAAATTTATAAAATTATATCTGCAGACACAGTGGGTCCAGTAAAGACTAAACTCTTATACCCATGTTCTATTTCTGGCTTTGCCACCAAGCAATTCTGCAATCTTGAGATTACCTTGACCTTTTCCTTCATGTCTTCAAAAATCTGTTATTTTTCTTGAGGTGGTCCCTCAAGATGAAGAGGGAATTTGGCAATTATTTGGTGAGTTATATTGACAGCAGGAAAGGCAATTTCCTGGTCCATTCTAATAAGGTATACTAAAGGTGCGGTTCGTTTTGGTCAAGTTAGCTATAGCTGCTTCTAAACGGATTTTTTTTTTTCGCTCCATAGAGAGGCAGCATGTGATAATGGAGGCTACGTTTCACCTGAGGTAGAGGAGAATTTTAAGGAAAGATGAAACAGTTCAACTCAGAGGTCTCACACCTACTTTGGAGGACACAGAAAGAAGAGAATTAGGAAAACAGATAAAGGACTTTTAGGTTATTTTCCAATGCCATTAAAATTCAGATAGTGACTTTTTTTTTTTGTAGAAATCAGTTCATGTTTTGTGTTTTTTTCCAACCAAACTCAGCCAGAGTGTTCTTTTTTTTTAATTTTTATTTTATATTGGAGTATAGTTGATTTGCAATGTTGTGTTCGTTTCAGGTGTACAGAGAGTGACCTTTATAAAATGGTTTGAGAAGGAAAAGAAGTTACTATATCAGTGCAACATCTCACTAAGGGCAGAAAAGAGTTTTCTATGTGAGAGGCTTTTTTCCTCTCCTTCACTTAACAGAAAGTACAGCAACTAGTGGCTGCCCTCATGGCTTATGTAAGCTCACTGATAGCTGCATAGCTAAGGTGAAAACAGAAGCCTTGAACCAGGCAGGGTGGGTGCATCCACTCACATGTGCTTGTGATTCCCTTTGATGTACCAGGCACTGTGTGCTAGGAGCTGGGAATACAGTGTTAAGGCGGAACAAGCTGGAAACCTGGCGTGATGACTGTTGTGAAGTGGGATCAGTAGGATGATTTGGGAATGTAATTAGGAGCCTAATCTAGTTGGTGGGAGGCTCCGAGGGAAAGCCACTATGAAGAAGTGGTAGTTCAGCTGAGACTTGAAGGCTGAGTAGGAGTAAGCCAGGTGAAAGGGAGGCACATTAAGGAAGGAGAAACAACATGTGCAAAATACCTGAGACAAATGAGAACCTTCCGTATTCAAGGAAACTGAAAAAAATGGACTGTGAACAGTAAAGGAGAGCGCCTCCTGAGATGGGCTAGCCAAGAAGGCAAGGCTGACTGAGATATCAGCTCCTTTCTTCCTTGACAGTGAAAAAGAAAGAAGTAGCAGTGGTGCAATTCTGGCTGTGGCTATTGCCCAGATTTGAGGTGTGCTGGTCTCAAAGCCCCCTTTCATACCTTATAGCTGAAATGTGATCATCAGATCTTCAACCCACTTATTACTTCTTCCAGACAGCTAGATGTTAGGTTACCAGCTTTTTTCTCCAGCTTTACTGAGGTATAACGGACAAAACCGTAGGATATTTAAAGCATACAACATAATGATTTGATATACATTGTGAATGGATGTCTAAAACTGAGTTTATTATTAACACAAGATTAATAATAAACACAAAGTTATCAGCTTTTAAATCTTAGGGCTAACAAACTCTTAACTCTACGTTTTGTCATAGGTGTTGAGTTGGTACTGGGTGCCTGAGGGGGCAGGGGCTCCTGAGATGTGTAGGGCCACTTTCCGTAGCCCTTTCAACCTTGCAGAATGTCTGCTATTACAGGAGTCAACATGACACTGTACAGCAGCTCTGCCCTGGCTCCAAAGACTGCAGCTTTTCTTTTTAGTTGATTCCCAGTGCTGCCTTCTTCCTTCCGGGCCCTGGCCTGAAGCTGTAGGGAAGTTGTGTATCTGCTTCTTCAATGAGATTCCCTTTCTGAGAATAGCATGGGCAAAATTTCTCTGCTACGTTTGTCATCTTCCCTTCTTTAAGTCCATTGGCTACCCAAATTTGCCCACTTTGACATTCTCAACATCCCCCTTCACCCAAGAACAATAACTGCATTGAACAACAACAAGAAGAAGCAATGATAAAAAATAAAAACATAGCCTGAGTGATCCAATACAGAGACAATACAAGCCTTTGGGTGAATTTATACTAAAGTGTAAATGACTGAAACATGCATATCTTCTCCAGTCTCCCTTGTGAAAAGTACATTCTCTTGCATATTTTTATTTTAAAGAAGTTTTCCTATTAGCCTGAGGTTTTAATTAGCCACTGAATCAAAATGAAGTCTTTCTAACTGCATAAAGTATTTTAGACCACAGGATCATTTTTTTCTGAAACCTTTGGCACCAGCAGGCAGCCACGGACACTGCCAAAAGGAATTAGACTCTGGACTGATTTTCATGTATTAGTTATTTTTACCCTCTTCAAAATCTATCAACTGTTCAAACCTGCATACACAAACAGGAACATTGGGGAGAAGAGTCCCAGAGGGTGGAAGATCCCCTACTCATCCCACGTGCCTCACCTCATGTCACACACTCCTCTCTCTCTCCCCTTGCTGGGGACCTACCCCAAGGCCATCCCAGCTGGTCTCAAGGCACTGACCGAGTCCTGCTTCACAGCCGCTGGAAGTGCCAACCCACTCGCGTCCCCAAACCCGATCCTTCCACGGGACACCCAGCTAGCGTCTACAGCGAGTGACCCTGCCGTGAGAGGCGCGGCCCCCATCACCTGCCCAAGCCGGCGGAGCAGGGCCTGAAGCCCCGCGCGCTCAGCCAACCGCAGCTCCCCAGGCCGCTCTCCAGGACCCAACTCAGGCGAGCACAGGAGCCCCTGTTTGGGGTTATTTGTTCGCCTCCCTCCTGGTTCCTGCTCCCAAACCTTCCACCCAGCAGCCGCCGCCAGCGCACCCGAACCGCAGGAAAGTTGCTCTCTAGCTGTGGAGGGGAGTCATCGCCTCCTAGCAACGCTCCTAGCAACCGGTAACATCTGCTCCCTCTGGTCCAATGCGAGCCGAGAACAGCTGCGCGCCCGCCTCGCGTCGCGAACCCTGAGCGAGAGGAGCTTCAGAGACTGGAGGGACGGACCTGCAGGAGCCAGGGCAGCCCGCCGAGCTGCAGTTGCCTCTGCTGCCACTGTCGCGCCGCCGCCGCCGTCGCTGTCCCTGTCAGCGCCCGTCTGAAGAGGGACAGCGCCGCAAAACGGGAGGGAGCACCGGATCCCGCGCCTTTATGAAACAGGTGCGTGCACCTGTCTCCTGGTGAGTGGACCCAGATCGCAAGGTACGTCTGGACTCATCCAGCCAGGTGCCCTCCTCTGAGACTCAGAAAAGACTCTTTCATTGAGGGTGTGGATAGGGACGTATTCTGGGATCCTACCCCGCCCCCAGCCATTGAAAAGTGGCTAGCTGGTGGTCCCAAAGAACATGATTTGATTTTTTTTTTTTTTTAATCTTGGGGTTGTTCTTGCAGATTCTCCTTCCCGTCGCTGTTAGGTTTGGGCTCGGAAGTTTTCAGTCCTCCCTGTTTTCCCTTTGACTTCGCTGACTGTGTGCAGCTAGGAGGGCTGGAAGCAGTGAGCTCCCGTAGAAAACCTATGATTAAGGCGAAAAGGATAGTGTAGTCTCGACTAATTGAATCAACACGTACGGAGAGCAACATTCTTTTTAGGTCCTGCTCTGGAAAGGGTCCATTTGGCCGGGAGCAGCCAGTTCACTGTTACTCAATCTCCTGAAAAGTAACCATAGTAACTCACCTCTCTTTTGATGGGATCCTCCTCATTGGCTGCCTATCTTCCTTTGGAAAGCTCATCTCTCTAAATATAGAAGATGATGAGATCTGTAAGCATACATCCATGTTAAAAAAAAAAAAAAAGGTGCAGTTAAATATGGCCCTTTAAAGAAAAACTGTCTTCAAAGAAAAAGTACTATTTGGCTATTTCAAATCTTGTGAGAAATAGTGTGTATCCCAGTGAACGATTGAGTTAGTCTGGTTTGAGTTAACTGCTGAATTGTTACTTTAGAGAGAATATTTCTTGAAATTATACAAAATCGGGCATTTAAAAACAAGTATATCTGACTCTGATTTTTTAAAAAAAAAAATCAGCGTACTGATAATGTTCCCCAAATAATCTCCTAGTAAATAGTTGGTGAGATCTGCGATTCACTTATTTTCACATTTCTTAGGGTAGTTAAGATTCCTCATGTTCACAGTTAAATCTGGAGAACATTGAAGTAATTGTGTATGTTTAAAGGTTTATCTCTCTGGTTCAGATCAACTCCACCTCGAACATCTTAGTGTCCTCCTACTGCATGCCTTCTCCTGACTTGGTAACTAGTTCAAGTCAGTGCAGTTCTGACTCTTCCAATGTTATTTGTGTCTTGCTCCTTGTTTCAAAATCTCAGGTAGCCATTCATGAGCCCGAGGCTTTGAGAAATGCTCGCTGTGCAAAGGGGAACTCTCACCAGATTTTCTGAAGCTGTCCTAGAGATACACTTTTCAGATTGATTCAGCATTACCAGGTAATCACTAGCTTAAAAGAAATTACTGTTTAAATATGTATCCAGAGAAATAAATGCTAATGTAGCATTACCATAACTTACAAGATCAATATAAGGGATTGTTTATATAGGTGGTTGCTGGGTAGAAGTCAATAGAGGTTCTCTGTAGAAAGGACATTTGTGGGCTGGCAGATTTTCCTCTCTAAGACCCATGTGAATAGCGTGAGGTCAAATTAGGTAGCTTGGCTTGGGGAACATACCAAGCGGAAACCCTGTGAGCACATTGGTTCATGTCCGAAATGAAGGCAATGAAGAGAGCTCTCTCTGCAAAAAGAGATTGTAGCGATTTTTAAAATTTAATTTGCATTAAGGTCATGGTGATAGAAACCCATGAGTGTTAAGCATTTTAAACTCCGTTTTCAGAATATAATACAGTCCTATTTTTTATGTATAAAAATTTTAATGAGGGTTCAGCCCTCCAGCATTGTATAACTTTCACATGTACTGAGCTATCCATATGCAGTTCCTAGAGGTAACCAACCTAGCAAATTACAATCAAATTCATGAAAGTATACCTTGCCACATTTCTTCCCTTTCCTTTCTTCCCTTTGTAAAAATAAATAATTGAACAATTTTATTCAGAAACCTATTTGAAAATTTACTCTGTTCTGGTTGTATAGTTTTTATGGATATCATGAGATTTTAAAAGTACTGGTATATGTAGTCACTTGGTAAAATATCTGTAGTTTAATAAATCTAAGCATTAAAGATGATTGTTTGAGCCATCAAAAATGTTGGTTTCATTAGCCTTTAGCACCACCCACCCTTTTCCCTTCCTCCATTATAATTACTACATTTTATGGTGAGAAACAAATCCAAAGAGACCAGTAAGATTTACTGTCATCTGTCATGAGATGCATATAAATTTCTAGTCATGCTATCAATCTGAAGAAAGTTTGAATAAAGCAGCCACAAGTATTTGCTCATGTATATGCATTAGTCTTGTGCATTAGTAATTTATACACATCCTATCTCTATGTAATATGCATAGAAGTTTAAAATCATTCAGTGCCCTTTAATTTATGTGAATGAGTCTGCCCTTTCATTGAGATCACTGTCACAATCAAAAGGTCAAGTAAAAGGGGCTCTTAAATTTTAATTTTGATTCTATCATGAATGTATAATGTGCAGAATATTTACTGTGCAATTTTAATGTCCATATCTGTTTAAAGTCATTCATCAAAAAATATTATCATGGTCCTTAGTTTAAATACATAAAAATAAATCAAATAAATCACTATAGTGTAAACATTTAATCCTAGAGACATTGGTAGATCCTAAGTTAGAGCATGAAAAATATTCCACCAATCTATAATGAAGGATCTGGTCACTCTTATCAATGGGAACACCAGCGGTACTTGTACATACCATGGATTATAAAAAGGGGTGTACTTAGGTCTGTAAGACTTAGATAAGGCTGAGTTTAAGCAAGTTAAAACTGAAATCAAGTCTAATTTCAGTTTTTCATCAAATACTCTATCTGGAAGCTTTTAGGTGTTTATGAACATTCCATGTTCAGTTTTATGTCATGTTATTTTCATGGGATTTAGAAGATGCTTTGAAACATGGAGAAATGTTGAAAGGTTTGACTAAGATGCTGGGGCCCTTACCTCTACATCTGGGCTGTCCACTGAGAACTCATGCCAGCTGGCTTTAGCTGTCAAAACAGCAACATCCCAACAATAGCTCTAAAGCCAAGGCACAACCAGTTCAGATTGTTGTATCTGTAAAAGCAATATGTTTCAGAAACCCAGAAAAAGCTGAAATAAAATAGCGATTTCAGAAGCAGGGCGGCAAATTGACTATAACTGTGTAGTACTAAAACCGAGGAAGAAGTACACCTTTAGATATTGGGAGGAAGTAATCCTTGTCGACCCTCCCCACCCTCCATCTTATTTTTAATAAGGTCTGTCTAAATAGTCTTGGTACGTTGCTTTAATGTTTCCCCTTTTTAACCTAACCAATTATTTTTTAATTTTTCCTGATTAAATTTAACAGGCTAAAAACAGAGTCATCTAGTTTGCTGCAATAATTCTCAGTGGGGTGGTAGGAGGATATTAAAAAGTACTAAGGGTTTGCTAGTGTTATGTTCAGTATTGTAATATAAGTATATTTAGAAAAAATTTAAACCTTTTCTCATGTTATAAATTATAGAAAGTAAAATGCAACACAAAAATCTTCTTGGGAGGTAGAGATACAAGAGTCTTCTAAATATCAATGATGATCAAAAGGGGTGGAGGGAGAAGTGTGAAGCTGGGAAACCCCCTCTGCAGGGGTGTAGCAGAGTTTGTGTTATTTTTTAAATGCTTATTAAAAGGGTGTGTGTGGTAATACGTCAAGAAAAATTGGGGATGTTGCAGAGAGAACCAGGACTCAGGAGCCTGGAGTCTCAATTCTGTCTCCATGTGCTACCTGTTGTACTACTTTATGGCTCAGTTTCTCCATGTCTAATATGGGGGATAAGCCCATCTACTAAGTGGCATGCTTGAGTTGAACACAATACAATAATTTAATGAAGCACCTATCACTCTTTAGAATAAAGGTGCCCTGTGAATGAAGGACATTTCATCACTAGAGCAACTCCAGGTGGCGACACAAAGCAGGCACCATATGAGTGAGGGCAGAGAATTAGCCAACTCCAGAGCAAATTCTCATACAGTCGGTCCTCGATTTTCACGGATGTGGAACCCACGGATATGGAGAGTCGACTGTACTACACCAGTTTACATAAGGGACTTGAGCATCTGCAGATTTGGGTATCCGTGGGGACCCTGGAACCAATGCCCTGATACTGAGGGACGACTGTGTATTATTAGTGAGTAAAGTTAATGGTTAGTTCCGTTTTATGTTCTTCCTCAACCCTTCTGGGATATCTAGCTAAGTGTTTTTGGTGATATACCCAAACTTGATGTTAGTATCCAAGTGGAAGACAGTGAGGGTGATACAGATGGGGTACTTTTCAAAACACCACTGCCGTGCACATGTCAGGGGTTAAAAACCCTTCTCTCTGAGCAACAGACTGGGGTACCTAAGGAAGTTAGAGCATCTCCCTAGACATAAGATATTTCTTGGAACCTCCATCTGTCAGTGTTATTGCTTTGCCAGTTTTCTTTCTGATACATTTCCACTTTCCAAGGTAAAAGGTAGAGTGAAAGGGAGCCTCATCCTCCAAAACAAGGGATGCACTTCTGAGGGGTGGTAAATCACAAAGTTTCCCCGAGGAACCTGTTGCACTTGGTCTGTCTCATTAATAGGGCCAGCTCATGGCAGAAGTTAGGTAAGCTTCAGTGCAGCATCTAAGGTAACTTCATGATTACACGGCTGGTCATATCCCATTTAATGATGTTGTCTTTGGTTCAGAGACCATCACCAATGGAACAAGGTAGGTGTGTGGAACTAGTGGTCTTTTATTTAATATTCCACATCTGTGCTTGGGGCTATCCTCAATGCTGCTGGTTTCTTGAAAAACATTTCTAACTCTCTGGCTGTCAGTACCCCTGGAAGTTCCTAAGAAAGTTTTCCAGGAGCTGCAACTTGTCGGTAATTCTAAACTGCCAGTAGAGATAATCACGTGCTTAGGGTGGATGATAAATCTGAAGGGACAGATTGCTCCATTGATTCAGAGCTGAAAACTGGCACTGAGTTCTGCTCCTCTAGAGCATATTATCCAGAAGGGTGCCAGACAAGAGGTTATGAGGGAGAAGACTGATGGCATATTGCTAAACATCAACAAAGCTAAAGGTCTATAGAAGGTGCAGCATTATAGCTTTGAATGTTGCACCTGCCTGCCTTCTTGCATACGCTCATGGATGTTTCATGCACCCTCTGCTTAAGAAGAGAGGACAGATGTCCTCCATACAACACAGTGCTTCTGAGTAGCATACTTATATACATATATATGTGACTTCAAAAATGAGGCCACTACAGTAATAATACCTAATATTTAGTGAGCAGAAAATATGTGGGTATATGACAGGCATGAAGTCAGTGCTTTTTAATCATCTCATTTAATCCACACATAACTCAATGAGTTTGATATTTGGCCTCACTTAATCGATGAGGAAACTCAGGCTCTTTGAGATTAAAGGCTTTGTCCAACATCACTAAGAAAATAAAATGAGGAACTGGGATTGGAACCAGTGCTGTAGGATAGCCCCAGCAGGTCGTGCTGAAGTGTTTGAAGCCATGCAGTAAGACTGCAGAATGTAACTAACAGTGACAGGTAGAGCAGCTCTTGAAACAAAAGTGCCCATGGCCCTTAAGGAAGGATTTCGGTAGCTTTGCCACCAGCAAAGCATTATTTAGATAGGTAGGGATATGTGCTTTTAAAGGCTCATGCCAGGCTAACACTATACAAAGAGAAATCACTGGGAGACTGGAAGCTGAGGCACGTGGTTTGTCCACATCACGGGTCAGTTGTTGATGTGAGACTAGAAGCACCTTATTTTCCCCATTGATCAAACTCTTCCTTTGTCTTTGGCTACAGATGCCCATGGCCAATAGGATGGTCTGAACTCTGTTTTTGCAGTGTGTTGATTAAAGTGTTGTGAGGCAGAAAATGAAAACCTTACCAAAATTAAGATACATTATACTCATTGCTTCCTTACCATCTCTCAGGCTTTTCGCGGTCTTGGATAAAGAATTGTTTACTAGGACAGGAGTCGTTCTTTTATGATCGTCTGTACTCTCAAAGTGTTTGTAAATTAATTTGCCGATGATCTTTCTTTAATGTACTGCCTGTGGGCCGTGCACCAAATGAAATCACTTTTGTACAATAATAGGATTTCAGTTGTCTGGAGGCAGAAGCAGAAGAATAAGGGAGAGCATTTGAGCAATCATTTGTAATTACATTTGAAACGTTTATTTAAAGAAATATGTATAAATTGTACTGTCAACTCTAATGACACGGATGGCCATTGTGTTCCGTGACTCTTAACTTGCCGTATTGAAGTTTTAGACTAGGAAATACATTGAAGCATTGAGGCTGGCACAGATATTTATGTGCCCAGAGGTTAGAACATTAAAAACAATTTGAATATTCAAGCCAGCATTAGCTATTTTACTTTTAGAGATAAATTTAGGCTCAACCTCATTCATTTTATAATTTATATACTGTTCTCAGAGCTCAGGACATGGGCTATGAAGACATAAGATCATTTTGCTTTTCCTTGTCTATTTCATCAGCTTTTTTTGAATAACAGGCTGGGTTGAGTTGGGCTTTTTCATTATGGGAGAATTATATAAATAGATTTACATATGTTTATTGGATCATACAGGCAAACATTTGGAACTTCAGACTAACTTTAATTAATTCTCTAAATGACTATCTGGATATTTTTAAAACAGTTACATTTCCTTCACTCCAAATGTATGACCAATGACAATATATCCAGAAACATTTTTCTGGAGCTTTTGTAGTACTTGTGCTATTTTCAACTTGACCATTTGAAATATTCTTTTGCAGTCTTTTAACTCTCTAATTATAATTGAATATCTGTGGGAGGCAGAGCAGTGGAAAGAATCTTAGGGCCAGAGCTAGGAGGCCAGGCTGGGATTTGCTTCTGGGATAGATCTGTGCTTATTGGCACTAATAAGAGCTAGGATTTGATTGAGTGCTTACTATATGCTGGGCATAATGCCAGTCACTTTCCATGAATTATGTCAGTGATCCTTTGAGACAGTATTATTTCTATCCCCACTTTACAAATGAAATAAAGAGTTTATGTAATTTTCCCGAAGTCACACAGCTAAGAAGTGGTAGAGCTGGGCCACTTGCATCTGACTTCAAAACCCAAACTCTTAGCCACACACCAAATTGGAAATCATTGAACCCTTCTGGGCCTCAGTTTCCTCATCTGTAAATCTTGTAGGCTGAACCATGTGATCAATAAATAGTTTCCAGCTCTGAATTTTTTGAGTTCTCATCCAGCCGGGAAAATAGATGTAGGAACTTATGTTTGCCATATATTTTAGCCTCAAAGTGGCTAAAAGCATCCTCCAAAATTTGATGCTGAAAACATTGCAAATAGCTAAACAGCATGCAAGGAAGTAATTGTCAAACAGATAGCAGCTGTGAAAACTTTTCAGCATTTCAACAACCCATGGGGGTGTTTCTTAAGAACAATAAACTAAGTGGCTAAGCGTGTTGCCCATGGAGCTGAGACACAAATCTAGACCCCTGAGAAATTACTGTGTTTCCAGGGTCTAATACATTCTCTATCTTAGGATAACTGCCTGAATACAGCAGACAGAATCTTTATGAACCTCGGAGCCATTGGTATAATTTTTTGGTCTTGATGTTAAATAAAAAATATTTTACTAGGTCATCACTTGGTTTATTTGATATTTGGTTCTCCAAGCTGCCACCTGCCCTCCCTTGTGTCATTCATTAAAAAGTTTTTAATTGGTCATAAATGCTGTAGACATTGTGTTACTTTATAAAATAAAATGAATATATCTATACACCTCCAAATATATATATGAATATACATACACATATCTATTTCCAAATCTTTCCTCATACTTTCCTGCACTACAGTAATTCACTGAGGCTTGTTAAAAAAAAAAAAAATCAGTGACCTGTCCAGCTATAATGCTAATAGCCGTCAGTCGTTGATACTTCTTAATGTGAACCCAGGAATTTATGTTGAAAAGTGACTTGATTCTTTCTTCACTATTAGTTAAAGTGGAGTCTGTCTTTGCTCATAAAGCTAAAACATCTAAGCCAATGTAGCCAATGTCACAATAACAATAACAACAATGACAAAAATCCATCAAGCCGATTGCTTGGCATTCTCATGATTAAGCAATCAGTTGATTGGCTGAATGTTCTGTTTTTCAAATTGCTGTTGTAGTGCTTCTACTACATTTGCCTAATGCTATGACATAGAGACTCTCAGACCTGCCTTATCAGCATCACCTGGAAATTTGTAAGAAATAGAAATTCTCTGCTCCTAGCCCAGATCTACTGAATTAAAACCTCTGGGGGTGGGACAAATAGCAGTTTGTGTTTTTAGGAGAGATGATTCTGGAGAGATGATTCTAATGTTCACTAACTTTTGAGAACCATGTTGGCATCAACTAGTTAAGCAGTTTAAAAAGAAATCAGTAACAATAATTAATTGTTATCATAGAACAACCCAAAGCTTCACCTAATTATTTGATTCAATCCTTTAAAAATACACCTAAGAAAATATTTACTAAAAAACAACCCCTGAGAAAACTGGATTCAGTGATGCTTCCTTTGTTTTCATTATAAACAATTTTGTTTTCCTTTTTTCTAACTTCTGAAATCTGTGAAAACTCCATATAAACTGAAATATGCTTACTGAATTCAGAAATTGTATACTGACTTTGTTCCAATTGTGAATGATTATTACACATTTGTCTCTTTTTAGGTCAGACACACCAGTGGTTTAACATTCTTATTTCCCTTACAAAACATGCCAACTCTAATTTAAGGCTCTCTTGGGTTTATAATCCACAGTGGTGCCAGTGAAAAATTGGAAAGCTTTAGGTGTGATTTTTTGTAGCTTTTCCTACTTGTTAAGGAAAACCACCCAGCTACAAAAAGCTGCAGGAAATGTTATACAGATGCCACCAAATGGAGGAAAAACTTAGAAGAGGCATGTTCTTAAAGAGCACATTTTTAATATTTAATATTTAAAACATTTAAGATGTTAGAGGAAAACATCAAATGTCTTGACTATGAACTTATTTAACCAACACATTAATAAACTACTCATTTTGTGAATCAAATGGTGTCAACACTTAAAAATATTCAAGCGTGTGTTTAAGGGTAAAATTGTTGATGCTTAAGTCTAAACTTTTTCTCTGATCTGGTCCACTGAGGTTGAATGAGTACTGAACAGGACACAATTTGTAGTATTCTAAATTCATTCAAGGCTTTCACTAGGAAGCTCCTTATGTATCTTCAGCTTTCAAGGCTGTACTTGCCTCTTTTCCGTGATATCAGCACCACCTAGCGTACATACTAAAAACTCCCTTTGAACCAAACCATCTCTTTCTGAAAATCTGCCTTCAGAACACTGTCCTTTTTTAAACAAGTCAGAATTCTCAACAATAGTATGTTAAAGGAGAGAACAAAATTTTCACTTTCAGAAATTATACCAAGGTCAAGTTTTCAAGTCAGTGTGCTATTTAAACTTTTACTTACTTATGATTTACCTCTGTTAAGCCAGGTGTTATGAGGATGGTTATACCATGACCATATCATAGGGTTTGTCTATAGACATGCAGTTATTTCTTTAAAGTGTAATGGGGTCACCAACCATTTTACACAAATTTGGTTAACCTAGCAACATTAAATTCCTTTTGTAAATGAGGCAGTTTTACTAAAAGAATGATGAAAGGTAACGTCTCTTTCCATTGCATTTTGTGCATCGACTTCAAATGTGGGTATGTTTTGACATTAAATGGCATGAAATTAAACAGAGGATTGGTAAGTATGTACTTTATTTCAGAGGGGCTGCATAAGGAAATAAATATAATTCTCCAACCTAGAACATCTAATTTGGGTCTGAATAGTGGCATGTGCCTGCAAACAGGCTTCTCAGCCACAGGACAATTGCCACTGACTGCTTCACTGCGTTGCTCGGTAAATGAAGAGAGAATATCAATTTCTGGGGTCACCAGTTTCTTTTCACAAGTAGAACTTATGTTATAAAATACTCTTTTGCTACAGTAATATCTGATTTTTCTCCAATTATTTTATTTTCTATAGCTTATCCAGCAAAAGTATTAACACATACGTTAACAACGTCGAAAGTAGCCTACTTTAAGAGAAAATATGCAGAAGAAGAAGATTTACATCAAGATTACCATGGGTATTTTCCAAAAGTAAGGGTTTATTTATTATTTTTTTAAAAAAATTTTATGAGTCTTGTCGATAACAAAGGCTCTCGTTCTCATTTTTCTAAAATGTAGATTGAATGATGTATTTGCTTTCCAGCACCTGATACTGCCTGAGGACAGGACTTGCATTCTCAAACTTTCTCTAGAGAAGCTCAGATTTCTTGAAGACCCAGAAACCTACTTAAGAAGGTCTGTGTTAATTAACAATTTGCTGAGGAAGATCCATCTAGAGACGGAGAAAGAGAGCTATGAATACTTTAAAGAAGCTCCCTGTTATAAGACTGCTTATTCTGATACAAGAAAACGGCTGAAGTTTATGGTACAGGAATGCTGTTCTCAGTCTCTCTATTATGAAGAGCTGCATTCGTATCATATTGTGCCTTATGCTTCGGAGAATGCCATTTATGGAATGGGCTACACTAGCAGCCACTTGGAGCAAAATTCTCAGTTGCTTATTTATAAAATGAATTAAAGTAACTGTTAAAGTCCATTGATACCTTGTTTCTAAATGCCTGAACTGTTTATAGTGAAGATGTTAACATAAGGCACTAATTATCAGTGCCCTTGAGATCAAAGATGAGATGCATGCTGAACTGATTGGAGAGAACCCTGGTTATTATTCAGCAGTCCTTACTATCAGCCAGCCAAATTGAAAATATGTCCACATGTTATAAAGCGGAGAATAAGTGCTTTAGAAGCAAAGTTTTTTTTTTTTTTAAGATAAGGTGTGTAGGAAGGGACCTATATTAAGTTCTTACACAGATTTAAACATTTCAAGCCCCCTATTTCCAAATTCTACTACTCTTAATGGAAAGTAACAAAAAGTAACAGATTCAGATTAAACAAATAATGTCTTGTCCC
Organism: Monodon monoceros; assembly: GCF_005190385.1. NCBI lineage: Eukaryota > Metazoa > Chordata > Mammalia > Artiodactyla > Monodontidae > Monodon > Monodon monoceros. The sequence continues at coordinate 135,297,232 of NW_021703778.1, forward strand.
TGAGGATTAAAGGTGGAACGAATTAAATTTTCTGTAAATGATGAGAGGAAGGGTAGATCCTCTCTGAAATGCTTTGGCTTGTCAAGCATTGTGCCAAATAATTGACACCATTCTCCTTTTACCATTAGTGGCAATTCAAGATGTGGCAAACCTACTGCAATTTAACTGCTGAATGTAACAACCAGAACACTCCACATCGATCCATTTTACATTATTATTTTTTTGACTTCATAGAGTTTTTTCTTTCAAAGTGAGATTTAATAAAATAGCCTTGCAGATGGGCTTTTGTCTAAGTTCTAGGGGTCAGTTAAAATTTGTGGTGGGCTTTTAGTTGAGTTTAAATTTATTTATGATGTCATTTTTATAGGCTGTGAAGCTCAGGAAAAGGGTAGGCAGGTAATATTTGATTTTAATAGGCAGGTAATTTAAAAAATCTTACCTGCAAAAACTGGTGAGAACAACAAAAATGCTACATGATGTTATTTCTTCATCTAAGAGTTCATTTAAGGCTGTCTGGATGAAACTTTGCACTGATTTTTGTATAATAGTCGACCATTCACTATTTGACAAAATGTTTCAGAATGCCTTTGGTGGTGAAGTTTAGATAAGTTCCTATATTTTGCAATTTGAAAGGTAATTATTTAACAAGTTTCATAGATTCCTGAAATTGTTTGAAATGGTTCGTGATGTTCTCTGAGGTTAGAGTGAGATGTCTGATTTCAATGTCCAGACTTACGTTCCATGGCGCAAACATCATTTAAAGAATTGTCATTAACTGATAAAACAGATTGGAAAACTAGGTGCCAAAGCTATATTCAAGAAAATACCAAAGACCCAAAGATGAGTGTTAGAGAGACTATGATAATGAAGATAAGAATCTAAAATAAGGATTGTACAGGGCATAGAAGAACAATGTTAAAGGGATTTGGAATGATTTGCTTACAAATGTGCTTTCAAAGCACTCTATACATACATAATAATGATAGTCAAGGGCACGGCTTGGGCCTTCAGTGATCATATGTTTTTGCAAATCTAAATATGGTGACTTGTCAACATTGTATCTTCCCTCATTGGATGCCATCTTGTAAACAAGAAGGTCTTTATCTCTTAAAGAGAATTTTGTTTTTAGTTTTGATTCACTACTTGCTCCCTCTAATGAATCATCGGGGTGATTAACATGGCTGCTTTCGGTATAAAGAATATTGGTGCCCTAATTAGCATGCATTGTTAAAGACCACATAGATATATAATTGATAAAAGTATTGGGTTTCTATTTAATTGCTCAATCAGAATTAGGAAAAATTGCTTTAGAACAAGTTGGAAAATTATAATTGAGGGTAATTTTTTTAATATACATTTATTTATTTTTATTTTTGGCTGCGTTGAGTCTTTGTTGGTGCACGTGGGCTTTCTCTAGTTGCGGGGAGCGGGGACTATTCTTCGTTGCGGTGCACAGGCTTCTCATTGTGGTGGCTTCTCTTGTTGCGGAGCACGGGTTCTAGGCACGTGGGCTTCGGTAGTTGTGGCTCGCAGGCCGTAGAGCGCAGGCTCAGTAGTTGTGGCGCACGGGCTTAGTTGCTCCGCGGCATGTGGGATCTTCCCGGACCAGGGCTCGAACCCGTATCCCCTGTATTGGCAGGCGGATTCTTAACCACTGCGCCACCAGGGAAGTCGAGGCTAGCTTTTAAGGCAATTTAGTGTGAATGGTGAGATAGCTTTGTCGTACAAATATAAATATTTTAAAAATAATTTAAGGGCAAAATTTGTCACCTAAGTTCAAAAACTTTATTTCACTGCTTATACCACACCTTATTCCTCAGAATGTGTTTATTAAAATGTAGATTTCTTAAACAATGGGAATACTAATTGAATATACTCCAAATTTGAGAGGATAATTATTATGTACTTTGAAAGATAGAGTTAGCTCTCTAATAGTTTAAAACTTTTTACCAAAAGGAAAGTTTGGCTTGGTTTAGGACAGTGTCTACAAGAAAACATGCCAGTGCTAATAGGTATGACTTACAAATATACCACATATTGAAATTGTTTGAGGACAGAAATGTGTATACTTTGGGAGAAAAAGGAGAGGGAGAGAAAAAGTTTCCAAGAAAGTGTAAAATTGTAATATTTGCTGTATGTCAGAAATGTTAAAGCAGGAACTCTTGGACAATGAACCCATAACAGACATAAAGTCTGTTTTATTTGGTGACATCATTAACCGAACTCTCTGAATCTTACATTCATATGTAGAGAAGGAACTGTCTTAGAAACCAGTGGTATTTGTGAATACGCTTTTTTTTTTTAAGAAATATGTGTTGATTTCAAAACAGGTTATTTAGAAAATATCTTTTAGAACATTTAATTTCTTTTCCAATAAACAATTCATAGACAAGGAGTTGACTAATGTCATCTTGACTTATTAAAAAAATACTAATTTGTATTTAAACTGTGTTAACTTGTCTGAGTTAACCAATAAGATTACTGTCATTTTACCATGGCAACCTGATATACAGGGAGACCCTATTCAGACCTGCTCTGCTGACTCCATCCTGCATGATCTATTATGGGAGATGCAAAGGTAAGAGAACAGTGACAACTTTTTTAGAACCTTGACATCCTTTCTTTGGTGACAAGAGCAATGCTTAATGTAAGAAAGATAGAATAGGAAATCTGAGTGCCTTTGGTAATGTTGATCAATCTTCTGGGTGCCCAGACAGCCTAAAGACCTGATAAAGAATAAGAAAATGAAACAGAGAGGAAAAATGAGGGTAAAAGGAAGAAAACAGGAGGGGATAGGGAAATAAGGAAAGGAATTAGTAACTGAAAGCAAAAGTTGTTTCCTGTCGGGGGTGGGTGGTTGCTTGCTGTACTCAATTGTTCTTTCCTGTGTCTGCTGTAGATCCCAAATCCAAATTTCCACAATGTATTGATGTTTTCTTACATTCACCAATGATGCATAAGACTAGATTCTATTCAGCATATGTATTATTTGAAATGTGGTACTACTGTGAAATATCCCTGAAATGGAACTTCTTGGGTAGAGGAGAAAAGAAAAAATAGAAATTAAGTTGGAAGAAAAACTAAATTGTGAGCCTGTGTACATGTGGTTAAGTTCAAACACATGATCAGATTTCAGTGTACATCCCAAGATTTAATAAACTCAGTGCTAGAGGACTTGGAAATAAGTGCCATTCCCCACTGTTTATTGAGCAACTGCTAAGAGCCAGGCACTGTGCCAGGGTTGGGGATGCATAGGTGAATGATGCACAGTTCTTTTGTCCAAGCAGTGCATTGATAAGGGAGGAACTCGGAGATGTTTGGGGTTTTTTTTTAATGTAAGAATTCTTTACTGGGAGTGGCACCTGAATTTCTCTTTTCCAAACTGTGTGATGGTTATCAGACATGTATCTCCAAAGGTGTTTGCAGCTAAGAAGATGCACAGAGGAAGAGAATGTCTACTGACCTAGATTTTAGAGCAGAAGGAGAGTACATTCTGCTTTGCAGTGTATTTTATATTTGGAAGCATGATGGAAAACCAGTGCCGCAGAAGGGAAGTGTCGCTGGCCTTAGCTTCACCTGGGGCATAGGAGGAGGTAGGGAGACAAGTGCAAGTACAGAACAATTTCTCCTCCCCAGCCTCTCTAGCTGTGACGTTCTTTTACAGGGCAAATCAGGTTAATATCAAGTCAAGGAGATCCTTGAAGGAGAAGCAAAATCAGGAGATCACAGCCTGAGAGTTGTATATAGTGTGCTCAAGGTTAGAAGGGCAGCTTCCTTTAATTTGCCTTGTGTTGCTGAATTGCTAAAATGAACCTCTGGATTTCTTAACATCAGCTACTGGCGCCATGCTCCTTCTCTCCACTGGCTTCCTCTGAATCACAGCCCCTGTCTTTGCAGTTTGCTGAAAGTGGAGGTTATGGTTCTAATTCTTTATTGCCTTTCCTTTCTTCCGTCATTGATACTGATTTGCTCAAAAATATTGTACCTGGAAAAAAGCAACAATTTGCAGTACTGGTTGAACTCCCTTGGGAAAGGTTTCCAGAGTGTATCAAACTAGAATTCATCTCAGTTTCTTGATACAATTCTTTTAAAAACGACTCTACATCGTCATTAAATAATTGTCTACTAAAGTAATCTTTATGTTTCTAGAGTTCAGTGAAAGGTTATCAGTTCTACATGTTTTGCTAAAGAAAATACCTTAGGTTGGAAACAATGGAAGATCATGTGTAATTAATTCAAGCAGTTCGTGAGTATTTATATAATATTTGGAATTTAAATTTATGTTCTTTTTTCCCATTCTCAAACTTCATTACTATACGTCAGCAATGTGACCTGTCTCCGAATTTTTATTTCCTTATTAAATGGATCATCTCTGAAAGTTGTTGTTACATTCATGGTTGAACCCTTTGGATGATATTTCCCTATTAAAGTTTCTAACTTTCCACAAGGATTATTCTATAGTTGGGTAGATAAAGAACATTCCTCTACATTAGCACTTCTTAAACCTTCTTTTGCATATAAGTCACTGGATATCAAGTTAGAATACAAACCCTTTTTAGTAGTTCTGGGGTGGGGTCTGAGCGTCTGCATTTCTCAAGTTTCCTAGGTGATATGGGTGTTGCTCTTCCACTGGTTCAAAGCATATGCATTCATGTCTGTTTTCCATAGCAATTTTTTTCTTTAAAGAAATGAAAAGCAAAAAGTAAGTATCATAAGCTGGTTTTCCAAATTGGTCACAAATATTACAATATTTTATAAAGTAAAATATCTAGAAAATGATTTATACATTTTATCTACATCAAGTGCAGAAAGGGATCAAGGATGTAGTCATGTACCATTCTTAATCAGTCAGGAAGCGACACATGGTAAATTTCTTCTCCTGATTTTGTCCCCCTTGATTATACCCAGATAAGGGAGCTTCATTTGGTAACATTAAAGGTGAAATTTTGTTCACAGTTAACATGAATTTGGCAATTTCTTGCTTGACTAAATTTGAGAGAGTCTTATAAAAACCTTCTATGTTAAATTCAGACTTATGGGTGTCTGCATGGGCTGAAGAATTTGGTAAACCTGAGCTGAAAAATGGTACTTAGAATTTCGTCTTCTTGCCTGAACTCTTTCTTGAGCTTTGTTCCATGAGAGGTCCTTCCCTTGCTATGGACTTTCTGTTTCTCTTTAGTTGTCGGTGTCTGAGTGAGGGGTGGAGGATTGGTGTAAATGAGGAAGTCAGATAAACTGTCGATTTGAGCATGCCAAGTGATTTTTGTCAGGCTCTCCTTTGGTCATAAATTATTGGTATAGCTATTGTGAAACATAGTGTCATAAATTTGTCACAAACCATTAACGAAAGGAGAAAAGCAGGAATTTAGTTTTGTGGGAACGTCCCCAAATACCAAGCGGATAGTGTTCTACAACATTTATTGGGGAAAATGTGTGTGTGTTACATAATCTAAAATGTGTCTTTTTCACATTTAAAAATATTTGGGTCATGATTTAGAGTTTTTATTGGATTGTTTTTTAAGCTGAGAGGAAGAAGAAAGGTCACTGTATTTTAAAACACATTTGACATGTTAATAATAAAATTTTATTTCTGGTGAAATATAGGTGCCTTTATTAAGTAGGGGCGGGGGGATCATGAACTTTGGCATTTGCTTTATGTCCCTCACTTCCAGAGGTCTCATTTTAAAGGCGTATGGTTTTATTTCTTTCAATAGTTTATTTTCAACACAAATTTTGCTGAAGTATTTTGAAGACATTTCCAATCTCTAGGTGGATTTTTTTTTTTTCACTAAAATTGACCCTGAAATGTTTTTGAGGTAGCATGAGTCATGAGAACACTTGACAGAACTCACTCAATTTAGGTCTTGTTCAAATATAAGATCATAAATCTCAGAGTCAAAGATAATTTCTCTACCCATAGAACAGCAGATGTACTCAATGGTCCTTCATAGATTTGTTAGGCAAAGGGCAGGTGGCTCACACCAGGAAAATAGATTCCTTCTCTTTCTAGTACAAAATGGTGTTTATTATCAATTTTGCAAGCCAGTGATTATGAAACCCCCTATAATCCATTGACTTATGTGGGACGTCAATACCCAAGTATAAGGTATTTCCAAATAAACAACATTTTTCTGTGTGTATCCAGCAAAACAAAATCTTGATTAATTTTACAGTTACTTGAGCAATCCAGGAACAACTAACCCATATAAATTACAGAGACTTTCATGTATGTGTTAGTGGAAACTTAAACACATATGGATGAACACACCTAAGATGGTAAAATAAAGAGCCAATTGGTCTCTGGAAGTAAAACAAAAAACAAAAATTAACCTTATATGTTATATAAGTGCCTTGGACACTGCCTAGTATGTATTTTGTGGTAATAAATCTTGTTGTCCAAGTGACTCTTAGTTTTTCTTTTTGTAAATAAATGCATTTTTTCCATTTGTGCTCTATTTTAGAGCCCAAAAGCAGGTGTTTATAATTTTCTCTCCTATTCGAAGGTTTAAGGAACACACACACACATACACACACACACGCGCGCGCACACACACACCAAAAAATCACAGGTTACAGGGGAATAGGCTTTTTAAAATCTATTATTATTAGAAGTAAAAGAAGGGTGGATACTCTAGGGTACTTCTCTCCAGAAGCCTGGAATCTACATAAGAATTTGAAGCCACATTGTGAAACATAAATACAGTAGTGTTGTTGAGTTGATAGTAGTAAAGACAACCAAATTTTAATGTCGAAAAAAGAGCCACCACACACACACACACACACACAAAAGGATTTGATGATCATTTTTTCCTTGTTCCCATTTCCCTGACATTACTTCCCCACCTCACTCCACTCCAGCACTGGCCAGGCCCTCTATTTGCGACCTGATTGCTATCAGTGAAATTAATTAATAGTCATGGCAAGTTCTACCAGGACAAATCTTTATAAAGCCTTGGTTAAATCATCACAGTCATTCCTTCATACTGCGGCAGTGTCCTTAAAATTGTTTGATATGAGTCTGCTGAATTAAATATGTTCTACAGTGTGAGGGCCACCCCCAAACATTCACTGCTCTGGAAGGTATTTTTGCTGTTGCCTCATGGATTTTATAATTAGAAATGTTTGTAAACAGTGCTGTGTAAACACAAGTTATGTTGAATTACCATTACTCCTCTCAAGATAAAAGAAGATATATCAAATAAACGATTAGTTCATATGTACAAGTAGAATATAGCTCCACTTTGACTGATTATGATCACAGCATTTCTATAGTTTATGAGGGAGCCAAACACAGAAGTTTTATCAGTATGTCTCATACTCATTTTTTAAAAATCAATCTGTGATGCAAACTAGGTCACCATTTTTTAATTATCAAATTAAAACGACTTCACCCTCACTTGACCTCATTGGCAGGAAGTCCAGTCTTTCTTCTGGGAAAGCCTTTTCCAAGGTGTTTCAGAGAGCCATTTCCACGGGTCACTAGCCAGCTTCAGCCCAAGATGAGAACGGAGGACCCCTTAAGGCAGATCATCTTGCCATCAGAGGCAGCAGCGGCTCAAGTGTCAATCTTGAGGTGTCACCATGGAAACTGGTACCAGCCAGGGCTAGGCCTTACTGCTTGTGATTACTGTGAATAGGGAAATGTCTCCTTACAATGGAACCTTATCCTGATTGCCCTATTTTTTAAAAAACACATGTAGGCTAAACTCCTTCTCATGTCAAACTCTCCAAGGAAGTTTTCACTGTTGATATTAATCAGGAAATCTAAATAAACCAGTGACTGTTGTCTCTATTTAGCTTTCAAAATAAGCCAACTCTAAAAACTCTTCATTCTGTTATAGTTGATAGGCTATTAGGAACTGGGAAAAGTCTCCAACACTAAGTAGTTCATTGTCTCTGGTTTGCATTACTTCCACTTTCCTGGATCCCTGCCTAAGTGAATGGAATTCAATCGATGCAGTCAGTACAGAGAGAGCTTTCTGCCTGGGCATAAGAAGCAGGCACATGTGGGAGGCAGAACCACAGAAACAACCTGGACCGCGGGTACAAATGCACCAGGGACTTAAATACCTACTTCCATATTTAGAGGAAAAGGGCCCTGGGCATGGGTCCAAGACTTAGAGTTGTTGTTTTTCCTTCTTTGAATTTGCTTTGTGGGAATGAGACAGGTGGCTGGACTGATTGCTACTCTCACTTCTATACTTCACAATTAATTTATTTTCACTGGTTGGGTTTCATCTAAAGAAACTCATAGATTTCTTTGCATACTACTGGCCCACTGCTTTATAAACTTGAGTCCTATTACTCTGGAACAAAGACTCAGTAATGGTCCGTAAGAGTTTGACATTACCTGGGAGAATGCAGGTGATATCCTCAGCCATAATCCATTACAGAATTGGAAAAATGCTCTCAGACATGGTGAAGAAGCTTACATTTTATATTTGAATTATAGTATGACAACACTTCAGTAATGGTTACAGCCCTTTCTCTAATATCCAGTACTTTTCAAGACAACTCTGCCTATAACACACATCCTCAAAAGAAAGTTTGTAGGCTAAGTGTTGACTTTAAATCTTGACTTCCCAGTTAAAATTTACTGGAAAAACTTATCACATTGCATATTTTGCCTTTTGGGTATTTCTTGTTGCCTGAAAAATGAAAAGCTATTCTTAGAAAGTTGCTTTCCTTGCTGGTACCTTCAAAGTGGTCTGGAACTCTGACTGGGGCTGGGTCTGCCACAGTCCATGCCCTGACCCTTGCATATCTTCTTCTTGGATCGATCCCTTGATCATTAGGTAATATTCTTCTTTGCCTCTTGTTATAGTCTTTTTCCTGGAAATACTGCTGGCTCACTGGTGGGTGGAGCCAGGTCCCAGGGTCTCTGGCTGCAGGGACCTGGGAGTCCCAGAGTTGGTGTGTGGGTTGGCTGGTGGGCCCCCCTCAGGACCTCAGGGGGCTCCTGAGGCTGGTACCTGCCCACTGGAGGGCAGAGTTGTGTACTGGAGGCTCCGGCTGCAGGGTTCTGGGAGTCCTGGGGCTAGTGCCTGTGTACTGTCTGTGGGGCCAGATCTTGGGCCCTCTGGTGGACAGGGCCCTGTCCTGGGGCGGCTGTGAGATCAGGAGGTCTTAAGGCAGCCTACCTGCTGGTGGGTGGGGCTTCGACTCTGCCTGGCTAGTTGCTTGGCCTGAGGCATCCCAGTACTGGTGCCGACAAGCTGGTTGGTGATGTCAGGTCCCGTGCTAAAGAGCTAGAGGGAAGATTCCAAAATGGCATTTGCCAGAACTGGTGTTCATGTGGTAGGATGAGCTCACCAAAATGATTGCTCTCAGTGTCTTATGTCCCCAGGGTGAGCTCCAGTTGCTTCTTGCATCTCCAGGATACTCTCCAAGATTAGCAGGTAGGTTTGACCTAGGTTCCTTTCAAATTACTACCTCTGCCCTTGGTCCCAGAGTCTGTGAGATTTTGTGTGCTCCCTTTAAGAATGGACTCTCTATTTCCCACAGCCCTCTGGGTCTCCTGAAAGTAAGCCTCACTGGCCCTCAAAGCCAAATGTTCTGGGGCTCATCTTCTTGGTATAGGACCCCCAGGCCAGGGAGTCCAGAGTGTGGCTCAAACCCATTGCTCCTTGTGGAAAGCCTCTGCAGTTGTAATTATTCTTCTGTTTGTTGATCATGCACCTGGGGATATGGGTCTTGACTATACCACAACTCTGTCCCTCCTATCTGTCTCACTGTGGTTCCTTCTTTAAGTCTTTAATTGTAGAAGGTCTTTTCTGCTACATTCTGGTCTTTTTGATCAATAGTTGCTCTGTAAATAGTTGTAATTTTGGCTTGCCCATGAGAGGAGTTAAGCTCAGGGTCTTCCTACTCTGCCATCTTGGCCAAGCTCTTCATTTAGAATTGAAGGAGAGTTAAAGTACTTCTTAGACAAGCAAAAAAATAAACAAGTCCATCAATGCTAAACCTGCCCTCAAAGAAATGTTAAATGATCTTTTCTAAGTAGAAAAGAAAAGGCTACAAGAAGAAGTAAGAATCCATAGGAAAGGAAAAATCCCACTAGTAAAGGCAAATATATAGTAAAGACTGTGGCTCAACCACTTAAATAAGCTAGTGCAAAGATTAAAAGACAAAAAAATTGTAAAATCAATTATAACTATAATAAACAGTGAAGGGATAAACGTGAAGAGGTAAAACATGACATCAAAAACACAAAACATGGGATAAGGGAGTAAACAAATGTAGATCTTTTAGAATGTGTTTGAAGTTAAATTATTATTAGTTCAAAACAAGAATATATAGTTATAGGTCAACATATATGGGCCCCATGGTAACCACAAATCAAAACCTACAATAGATACACAAAAACTAGAGAAAAAGGAACACGAGCATACCACTAAAGAAAATCATCAAACAACAGGGGAAGTGACTGAAAGAAGAAGAAAAAAACAGGGAACTACAAAACCAACCAGAAAACAAGTAACAAAATGGCAATAAGTATCAATACATAGCTATCAATAATCACTTTAAATATCAATGAATGGAATGCTCCAGTCAAAAGATACAGGGTGATTGGATTAAAAAAAAAGGCCTAGCTATATGCTGCTTACAAGACACTTCAATCTAAAAACATACGCACACTGAAAGTGATGCGATGGAAAAAGATATTTTATGCAAATAGAAATGACAAGAAAGCTGAGAGGTAGCGATACTCATTCAGATAAAATAATCTTTAAAACAAAGTCTATAACAAAAGACAGAGAAGGGCATTATATAGTGATAAAGGGATAAATACAAGAAAAGGATATAACACTGTTAACATATATGTACCTAATATAGGAGCATCTAAATATATAAAGCAAATTTTAACGGACATAAAAGGAGAAATTGACATTACATATAATTCTAAGAGATGTTAACACCCCACTTACATCAATGGACATATCATCCAGACAGAAAATCAGTACGGAAACAGTGGTCTTAAGTAACACATTAAACCAGTTGAACTTAATAGATATCGACAGGATATTCCATCCAAATACAGCAGACACACATTCTTTTCAAGTGCAAATGGAATGTTCTCCAGAATAGATTACATGCTAGGCCACAAAACAAGTCTCAACAAATTTAAGAGGATAGAAATTATATCAAGCATTTTTTCCAAATACAACAATATGAAATTAGAAATCAATTGCAGGAAGAACAATGGGAAAAACACAAACACATGGAGACTAAACAACATACTATTAAAAAACCAATGAGTCAGTGAAGAAATAAAAGAGGAAATCAGAAAATACCATGATAAAAATGAAAATAAAAACAATTTTCCCAAAAACAATTTTGGGATGCAGCAAAAGCAGTTCAAAGAAGGAAGTTTATAGCAATACTGTTCTACCTCAAGAAACAAGAAAAATCTCAAATAAACAACCTAACTTACCATCTAAAGAAATCAGAAAAAGAAGAACAAACAAAGCCCAAAGTCAGCAGAAGGAAGGAAATAATAAAGATCAGAGAGAAAATAAATAAAATAGAGACCAAAGAAATAATAGTAAAAAGATCAATAAAACGAAGGGCTGTTTTTTTCAAAAGATAAACAAAAGTTTTAACCAGGCTCAACAAGAAAAAAAGAGAGAGGATCCAATAAACAAAATAAGAAATGAAAGAGGAGAAATAACAATCAATATTGCAAAGATTTAAAAAATCATAAGAGAATATTACAGTTTTATGCCAACAGATTGGACAACCTAGAAGAAATGGATAAATTTCTAGAAAGATGCTATCTTCCAAGACTCAAGCAGGAAGAACTAGACAAACTGAACAGACCAATCACTAGTACTGAAATTGAATTTGTAAAAAGCAAAAAAAAAAAACAAAACCAAAAAAAACTTTCAGCAAAGAAAAATCCACGACCAGATGGATTAACAGGAAAATTCTACCAAACATATAAAGAAGAGCTAATATCTATCCTTCTCAAACTGTCCTTCCAAAATTGAAGAGAAAGGAACATTAGCAGATTCATCCTACAAGGGCACCATTACCCTGATTCCCATACCAGACAAAGATTTCATAAAAAAAGAAAATTATAAGCCAATATCTCTGATGAACATAGATGCAAAAATCCAAAATAAAATACTAGCAAAGCGAATCCAACAATACGTTAAGAGGGTCATACACCATTACCAAGTGGGATTTATTCCACGGATACAAGAATGGTTCAATATCCACAAATCAATCAATGTGATATACCACATTAACAAAAGGAAGGAGAAAAATCACATGATCGTTTCAATAGATGCAGAAAAGCATTTGACAAAATTCACGATCCATTCATGATAAAAACTCTCATCAAACTTTGTATAGAGGGAACATATCTCAAAATAATAAAGGCCATTTATGACAAACTTGCTAACATCATACTCAACAATGAAAAGAGGAAAGCTCTTCCTCTAAAATCAGGAACAATATAAGAATGCTCATTCTTGAAAGTTCTGCTTAACATACTATTGGAAGTCCTAGCCACAGTAATCAGACAAGAAAAAAAAAAATGAAAGGCATCCAAATTGGAAGGGAAGTATTGAAACTGTCACTATTTGCAGATGATGATACTAAATATAGAAAACCCTAAAGTCTCCACCAAAAAACAATTAGAACTAACAAATAATTCAATAAAGTTGCAGGATACAAGATTAATATACAGAAATCTCATGCTTTTCTGTACACTAATAATGAACTATCAGAAAGAGAATTCAAGGAAACAATCCCATATACAATTGCATCAAATAGAATAAAATACCTAGGAATAAATTTAACCAAGTGGGTGAAAGACTTGTACTCTGAAACCTGTAAGACATTCATGAAGGAAATTGAATAGGATACAAATAAATGGAAAGCTAGCCCATGTTCATGGATTAGAAGAATTAATAGTGTTAAAATGTCTATACTTCTTACCTAAAAATCTTCTTAACAATCTTCTATTTCGTGGGAAGAATGTTTTAACCTTAATAAAAACTAACATTGGGGCTTTATTGTACTGTTTACTTTCCTTTTCAAGTTAATGGCACCTTTATAATTGTCCATGAGATTCAGCAAAGTTCCAATAGTAATATTTAATATTTTAAAGCAAGCCTCTTTCTCAGTGATTCTCATATAGGTCCAATATCTGCTTTATATTGATGATGCTCTCAAGTAATATATTGGTTAAAAAACAGATTTAAATGTACGTGTTTTAAAAAGTACTGAGCTTGCTTTGGGAAGCAATCTTTTTTTCGCCCACTGTAAACAAAGCAGCAGTTACAAATGAACTCTATCGTCCTTGTCCCTTATCACTGTCTAACTGTTTGAGAAATAAATATATCACATTTTATTACATGAAAAAAAAAGCCTATACTACTTAAAGCAATCTGCAAATTTTATGCAATTCCTATCAAAACATCCATGACATTTTTCACAGATCTAAAAGAAATAATTATAAAATTTGTATGGAATCACAAAAGATCCCGAAAAGCCAAAGCAATCTTGAGAAAGAAGAACAGAGCTGGAGGTATCATGGTCCTTCACTTCAGACTATATAAAAAGGCTACATTCATCAAAATTGTATGGTACTGGCACAGAAACAGGCACACAGATCAATGGAGCAGAATAGAGAGCCTAGAAATAAACCCATGCACTTATGGTCAATCAATCTATGATAAAGGATGCAAGAATAATCAATGGGGAAAAGACAGTCTCTTCAATAAGTGTTGCTGGGTAAACTGAACAGCTCTACATGTAAAAGAATGAAATTAGAAAAATTTCTCACACCATATACAAAAATAAACTCAAAATGGATTAAGGACCTAAAGGCAAGACTGGAAACCATAAAACTCCTAGAAGAAAACTTAGGCAAAACACTCTGACATAAATTGTAGCAATATATTTTTTAGGATCTGTCTCCTAAGGCAAAGGAAACAAAAGTAAAATTAAACAAATGAGACCTAATAAAACTTAAAAGCTTTTTCACAGCAAAGGAAACCATTGACAAAACAATGTAAAGACAACCTACTGAATGGGAGAAAATACTTGCAAATGAAATGACTGATAAGGGGTTAATACCCACACTATATAAACAGCTCATACAACTCAATATCAAAAAACAAACAACCTGATTTAAAAATGGACAGAAGACCAGAATAGACATTTTTTTCCCAGGAAGATATACAGATAGCCAACAGGCAAATGAAAAGATGCTCATTAGTAGAGAACTGCAAATCAAAACCACAACGAGATATCACCTCACACCCGTCAGAATGACTATCATCAAAAAGGCCACAAATAACCAATGTTGGTGAGTATATGGAGAAAAGGGAACCCTTGTAGACTATTGTGGGAATGTAAATTGTTGCAGCCACTATAGAAAACAGTATGGAGTTTCCATACTGTTTTCTATAGAAAACTAAAAATAGAACTACCATATGATCCAGCAATTCCATTCTTGGGCATATGTCTGAAGAAAACAAAAACACAAATTCAAAAAAATACATGCACCCCAATATCCATAGCAGCATTATTTACAACAGCTAAGATATGGATGCAACCTTAGTGTCCATCAACACATGAATGGATAAAGAAGTGGTGAATATATATATATATATATATATATTCACCACTTCTTTTATACACACACACACACATACACACACAGACACATACACACACACACATATATACATACATATACATACAATGGAATACTACTCAGCCATAAAAAAGAACAAAATTTTGCCATTTGCAGCAACATGATGGACCTAGAGGGTATCAGTCTTAGGGAAATAAGTAAGACAAGAAAGACAAATATTGTATGTAATCACTTATATGTGGAATTTAAAAAATAAAACAAATGAGTGAATATAACAAAGTAGAAAGAGACTCACAGGTATAGAGATCAAACTATTAGTTACCAGCAGAGAGTGGGAAGAAGTATGAGGCAAGATAGGGGTATGGTATTAAGAGGTAAAAGCTACTATGTATAAAATAAACTACTACAAAGATGTATTGTAGAGCACAAGGCATATCACCAATAATTTATAATAACTTTAAATGGAATATAATCTATAAAAATCAGTATTGAATCACTATGTTGTACACCTGAAACTAATAATGTAAATCAACTATAGTTCAATAAAATACTTTGTTTCCCACACTTTTGCTTACTCCCACCATGGATCTCAGAGATTTGCTTCTTTTAGCTGTCTATTTATAGGTTCATGGAACGAGTTGAGTGCTGCCTGGGATGGTGGGATTTTAAAGATACTATCCTGGTCCACAGGCTTCACTATAGGAAGGATAAGAAAAAATGGTTCTAGTTACTTTCACTGTAAGCTTCTTTGCCATAGACATCTTTGCTGCAGCATTTTTGCAACATAAATTTTCTCTGCATAAGTAATTGTTCATAAGGCAATTTTGTCATACAAGACAAAATAACTGGTTAGAAGTTTGTTTTGACATACACAAAATCATGACAGATGATGATGATTTGCCCCAGGAGTTCATTTCTTATTTTGAAACACACTACATTGGAGGAGAAAGAGGCTGATGCTGGGGGCCTTGAAGGCTCAGAGTTGAACATATATTTCCCATTGGACTATGGAATTTCTGTCAATGGACATGTTACAATATATTAAGAACAAACAAGAGTGAGAAGACTTTCACAATGCAGTCCACAATTTAGTTTACAAATATGCATCATAGTATTTGGAAATTGATACCTCTCTTAATGAAGGAAGAAATTTTAGCAAAAAAGTAAAAATGTGATACCAACAAGGAGACAAATCAATAATCCAAGTAAATAAATAAATACACAAATATTAAAAATGAATAAATAAAAGTATAAAATACTATGAAGGAAAGACTTGGAAGACAAGTGTTTGGGTAAAACCCACAAAATAAAATCAGTTATTTATATGGTATTTCCATGAGTTTATAGACATTTTAAACATATTCCAATATTTTGTATTTCTCAATAAGGTCTTTTTAATTTTGTTATTCACTTCTCATTTTTCATTACATCCTTTTTAATGTCCCTCTTTCATTTTTTACTTTTAATCTTTTAAGACAAAATTACCTTGGAACCAATTAGTTGTGCAGAGAAAATATTTGTGGTAAAAGTGCTTCTGGCAAAGATGTCTATGGCAAAGATTCTTAAGGCAAAAATACCAGACACAGAGAAAAATAAAATAAGATTCTAAATTGAAATAGATTTGTGGAGGGCAGAGAGCAGAAGCAAGAATGACAATCCTGCAGCCTGTGGAACAAAAACCACATTCACAGAACGATAGACAAAATGAAAAGGCAGAGGCCTATGTACCAGATGAAGGAACAAGATAAAACCCCAGAAAAACAACTAAATGAAATGGAGATAGGCAACCTTCCAGAAAAAGAATTCAGAATAATGATAGGGAAGATGATCCAGGACCTTGGGGAAAAAATGGAGGCAAAGATCGAGAAGATGCAAGAAATGTTTAACAAACACCTAGAAGAATTAAAGAACAAACAAACAGAAATGAACAATACAATAACTGAAATGAAAAATATGCTAGGTGGAATCAATAGCAGGATAACTGAGGCAGAAGAACAGATATGTGACCTGGGAGAAACAATGGTAGAATTCACTGATGTGGAACAGAATAAAGAAAAAAGAATGAAAAGAAATGAAGACAGCCTAAGAGACCTCTGGGACAACATGAAACATACCAACATTTGCATTATAGGGGTCCCAGAAGGAGAAGAGAGAGAGAAAGGACCCGAGAAAATATTTGAAGAGATTATAGTTGAAAACTTCCCTAATGTGGCAAAGGAAATAGCCACCAAAGTCCAGGAAGTGCAGAGTCACAGGCAGGATAATCCCAAGAATAAACACACTGAGACACATAGTAATCAAGCTGACAAAAATTAAAGACAAAAATTATTAAAAGCAACAAGGGAAAAATGACAAATAACATACAAGGGAACTCCCATAAGGTTAAGAGCTGATTTCTCAGAAGAAACTCTACAAGCCAGAAGGGAGTGGCATGATATATTTAAAGTGATGTAAGGGAAGTACCTACAACCAAGATTACCCTACATGGCAAGGATCTCATTCAGATTCGATGGAGAAATCAAAAGCTTTACAGACAAGCAAAAGCTAAGAAAATTCAGCACCACCAAACCAGCTCTACAAAAAATGCTAAAGGAACTTCTTTAAGTGGGAAACACAAGAGAAGAAAAGGACCTACAAAAACAAACCCCAAAACAATTAAGAAAATGGTAATAAAGACATACATATCAATAATTACCTTAAATGTGAATGGATTAAATGCTCCAATCAAAAGACACAGGCTAGAGGAATGGATACAAGAACAAGATCCATATACATGCTGTCCACAAGAGACCCACTTTAGACCTAGGGACACATACAGACTGAAAGAGAGGGGATGGAAAAAGATATTCCATACAAATGGAAATGAAAAGAAAGCTGGAGTAGCAATACTCATATCAAATAGACTTTAAAATAATGTAACAAGACAAAGGAAGGACACCACATAATGATCAAGGGATCAATCCAAGAAGAAGATATAACAATTGTAAATATATATGCACCCAATGTAGGCGCACCGCAATACATAAGGCAAATGCTAACAGTATAAAAGAGGAAATCGACAGTGACACAATAACAGTGGGGGACTTTAACACCTCACTTACACAATGGACAGATCATCCAGACAGAAAATTAATAAGGAATTAGAAGCTTTAAATGACACAATAGACCAGATAGATTTAATTGATATTTATAGGACGTTCCATCCAAAAACAGCAGATTACAATTTCTTCTCAAGTGCAGACAGAACATTCTCCAGGATAGATCACATCTTGGGTCACAAATCAAGCCTCAGTAAATTTAAGAAAACTGAAATCATATCAAGCATCTTTTCTGACCACAATGCTATGAGATTAGAAATAAACTACAGGGGGAAATACGTAAAAAACACAAACACATGGAAGCTAAACAATACATTAATAAATAACCAAGAGATTACTGAAGAAATCAAAGAGGAAATCAAAAAATTGCTAGAGACAAATGGAACTGAAAATACAAGGATCCAAAACCTATGTGATGCAACAAAAGCAGTTCTAAGAGGGAAGTTTATAGCAATACAATCCTACCTCAAGAAACAAGAAACATCTCAAATAAACAATCTAACCTTACACCTAAAGGAACTAGAGAAAGAAGAACAAACAAAACCCAAAGTTAGTAGAAGGAAAGAAATCATAAATATCAGAGCAGAAATAAATGAAATAGAAACAAACAATAGCAAAAATCAATAAAACTAAAATCTGGTTCTTTGAGAATATAAACAAAATTGATAAACCTTTAGCCAGACTCACTAAGAAAAAGAGGGAGAGGACTCAATAAAATTAGAAATGAAAAAGGAGAAGTTACATGTGACACTGCAGAAATACAAAGCATCCTAAAAGACTACTACAAGCAACTCTATGTCAATAAAATGGACAACTTGGAAGAAATGGACAAAATCTTAGAAAGGTATAACCTTCCAAGACTGAACCAGGAAGAAACAGAAAATATGAACAGACCAATCACAAGTAATGAACTTGAAACTGTGATTAAAAATCTTCCAAAAAACAGAAGTTCAGGATCAGACAGCTTCACAGGTGAATTCTATCAAACATTTAGAGAAGAGCTAACACCCATCCTTCTAAAACTCTCCCAAAAAATTTCAGAGGAAGGAACACTCCCAAACTCATTTTACGAGGCCACCATCACCCTGATACCAAAAGCAGACAAAGATACTACAGAAAAAGAAAATTACAGACCAATATCACTGATGAATATAGATGGAAAAATCCTCAAGAAAATACTAGCAACCAGAATCCAACAACACATTAAAAGGATCATACACCACGATCAAGTGGGATTTATCCCAGGGATGCAAGGATTCTTCAATATACGCAAATCAATCAATGTGATACACCATATTAACAAATTGAAGAATAAAAACCATATGATCATCTCTAGATGCAGAAAAAGCTTTTGAAAGAATTCAACACCCGTTTATGATAAAAACTCTCCAGAAAGTGGGCATAGAGGGAAACTACCTCAACATAATAAAGGCCATATATGACAAACCCACAACAAACATCATTTTCAATGGTGAAAAACTGAAAGCACTTCCTCCAAGATCAGGAACAAGACAAGGATGTCCACTCTCACCACTCTTATTCAACATAGTTTTGGAAGTCCTAGCCACAGCGATCACAGAAGAAAAAGAAATAAAAGGAATACAAACTGGAAAAGAAGAAATAAAACTGTCACTGTTTCCAGATGATATGATTCTATATATAGATAATCCTAAAGATGCCACCAGGAAACTACTAGAGCTAATCAGTGAATCTGGTAAAGTTGTAGGATACAGAATTAATGCACAGAATTCTCTTGCATTCCTATACACTAACAATGAAATATTAGAAAGAGAAATTAAGGAAACAATCCCATGCATCATTGCAACAAAAAGAATAAAATACCTAGGAATAAACCTACCTAAGGAGGTAAAATACCTGTACTCAGAAAACTATAAGACACAATGAAAGAAATCAAAGAGGGCACAAACAAATGGAGAGATATACCATGTTCTTGGATTGGAAGAATCAATATTGTGAAAATGACTATACTACCCAAAGCAATCTACAGATTCAATCCAATCACTGTCAAATTACCAATGGCATTTTTACAGAAGTAGAACAAAAAATCTTAAAATTTGTATGGAGACACAAACCCCCCAAATAGTCAAAGCAATCTGGAGGGAAAAAAACAGAGCTGGAGGAATCAGACTTCTTGACTTCAGACTATACTACAAAGCTACAGTAATCAAGACAATATGGTCCTGGAAGAAAAACAGAAATATAGATCAATGGAACAGGATAGAAAGCCCAGAGGTAAACCCACGCACCTATGGTCAACTAATCTATGACAAAGGAGGCAAAGGTATGCAATGGTGAAAAGACAGTCTCTTCAATAAGTGGTGCTGGGGAAACTGGACAGTTACATGTAAAAGAATGAAATTAGAACACTCCCTAACATCATACACAAAAATAAACTCAAAATGGATTAAAGACCTAAAGATAAGACTGGACACTATAAAACTCTTAGAGGAAAATATGGGAAGAACACTCTTGGACATAAATCACAGGAAGGTCTTTTATGACCCACCTCCTAGAGTAATGGAAATAAAAACAAAAATAAACAAATGGGACCTAATAAAACTTAAAAGCTTTTGCCCAGCAAAGGAAACTATAAACAAGATGAAAATCCAACCCTCAGAATGGGAGAAGATATTTTCAGATGAATCAATGGAGAAAAGATTAATCTCCAAAATATATAAACTGCTCATGCAGCTCAATATTAAAAAAACAAACAACCCAATCCAAAAATGGGCAGAACACCTAAATAGACATTTCTCCAAAGAAGATATACTGATTGCTAACAAACAACATGAAAAGATGCTCAACATCATTAATCGTTAGAGAAATGCAAATCAAAGCTACAACGAGGTATCACCTCACACCAGTTAGAATGGGCATCATCAGAAAATCCACAAACAACAAATGCTGGAGAGGATGTGGAGAAAAGGGAACCCTCTTGCACTGTTGGTAGGAATGTAAATTGATACAGCCACTATGGAGAACTGTATGGAGGTTCCTTAAAAAACTACAAATAGAATTACCACATGACCCAGCAATCCCACTACTGGGCATATACCCAGAGAAAACAATAATTCGAACAGACACATGCACCCCAAAGTTCATTGCAGCACTATTTACAACAGCTAGGTCATGGAAGCAACCTAAATGTCCATCAACAGACGAATGGATAAAGAAGATGTGGCACATATATATAATGGAATATTACTCAGCCATAAAAAGGAACGAAATTGGGTCATTTGTGGAGTCCTGGATGGACCTAGAGACTGTCGTACAGAGTGAAGTAAGTAAGAAAGTGAAACATATCATATATTAATGCATATATGTGCAATCTAGAAACATGGTATAGATGAACCGGTTTGCAAGGCAGAAATAGAGACACAGATGTAGGGAACAAATGTTTGGACATCAAGGGGGGAAAGCAGGGGACGAGGATGGTGGTGGTGTGATGAACTGGGAGATTGGGACTGACTTATATACACTAATATGTATAAAATAGATAACTAATAAGAACCTGCTGTAAAAAAATAATATAAAAATTTAAAAACTGAAATAGATTTGCTTAAATTGCATGAGAAATACGGGACTGTGCTATGAAAGGATGAAGAGATTCTATCTAGTTAGGAAGAACAGACAAGAGTTAATGAAGAAGTAGCGTTCCACAACGACTTTGAAGAAAGGGTAAGATTTTAATAGGCAGAAAGGGTGGTCAGTGAGCAAAGGGAGAGTTGGGAATGTAGGAGTAAGTGAGGAACAACCTGTAGTCTGGATTCTGAAGGACAGAGTTTTGGAGGGGAGCCATGAAAAAGGAAGCTATGAAATGATTAAGGGACATCTTGTAGAGGGTGTTGAACACCAGGGTGAGGTATTTGAATGCCATTTGGTAGGATATTGGGAGCCATTGATGGTTTCTTGGTAGCACACTGGGAAGGTTAGCCTCACAGTAGTGTATCTGATGGATTAGAACAAGAAAACACAATGGATCAGGGACCTGTGTGTTACTTAAGGTGCTTAGTAGATAAGGAAATAATATGGTAATGGAAATGGCAAGATAGTTATAAGAGACATTGCAGAGACATGCCAAATGTTTGGATATGGAGTGTGAGAGAGAAAGAGTGAAAGGTAACTCTAAGGTCTAGACCTGCATTATCCAATATAGTAGCCATGGGCCACATGTAGCTATTAAGCACTTGAACCGTGGCTGGTCTAAATTGAGGTGTACTCTAAGTGTAAAATATACTGGATTTCTAAGACGTTTTCATCAAAGAATGCAAATATCATTAATTTTTACATTGCTTACCTGTTAAATGATAGTATTTTTAATGTATTGGATTATACATGATGTTTAAAAAGTAATTTAACACGTTTCTTTAAAAATTAAAAAAATGGCTACTAGAAAACTTTGTTACATGTATGGCTCACGTTGTATTTCTATTGGCAGTGTTGTTTAGGCTCTAAAGAATGAGGACAATTGTTGACCATTAATGGACATAGAAAGGAGGAGCAGGAACTAGTTGAGGGAGAGAAATCACCAACTCAGATTTTAACACTTTAGCTTAGAGTGAAATATCAAAGTGAACTGTGAACCACCTGAAAACATAAATCTGGAATTAAGAGAGGGCTGAATGGGAGAAGCAGTAATAAAGACAGCTGCTAAATCTTCCAGAACTACTGATAATGACTCAAAAATATCTTATTTTATGACAAATATTTGTATGACAAATCATTTTGCTGGCATACCTCTTAAGAATCAATATCAAATATATGGATCTCTTTGATCTTCCATGTGGGCCTTTATCCTTACAAACTTCTCTTTAGTTTCAAATACCCATAGATGCAATTGACTAATGAGGTGCTGGAGGCTTGGGATGGAGTGGGAGGCAAGGGTGCAGGGTGCTGCCACATCTGTGACCAAATTAATTTGTTTTGGTAATCTGAGTATTAACACTAAGAAAACCCTCCGCATATGTTTTGGGAGGAAACAAAGAAGCTCTTCATGATCTTATAATCTGATTGGTGGATATAAAACACCACTAGACTGTGAGATTTTTCTCCTTTGATTTCAGTATCTCGAACTATACCCAGCAATTGAAGCTGGTCCACACATTTTTGATCCAATGTTTTTTCTTTCATTAAAGTATCTTGGATTACTCCAACTGCATGTACTCTCTTTTTTCGAGATTCTCTCCCTCTCTTTCAACTTTAAATCATTGTCTGCCTTGTACTGAATTTTTAATTACATCTCTCTCTTTACCCCTAGACTAATTGTCCCTGAATACAGACATCACATATTTATCTTCCCTGAAGTGCTCAATTTGCTTTCATTCAACAAGTGCTGTGCTGAATGAATAAAAATTAAGATAGCTACAATTTGTTGAGCATTTACTGATTCCAGACACTGAACTAAGTGCTTTGTACATATTTATACTTCTTACCAACCATATAGGTTACACTTTATTATTTCCCAATTTTATAGATGAGGAAACGGAGGCACAGAGGATTGAAGAATCTTATCCAGTGCTATGTAGCTGATCAGTGGTGGAGCCAGAGTTGGAATCCCTGTGGTCTCACTCCAGATACTTCAATGTGAGAGACAGTAGTTGTATGGTAGATATGGTGGTTCTTAGGAAAATAATTTTCAGAGCCAGACAGACACAATTTCAAGTCTTAGTTCCACTACCTAAAGCTGTAGGACTTCCTGGAGTTCCTCTGTAAGCTTCTTTAAACTTTGGTTTTCTTATCTCTAGAGTAGGAGAAATGATTTCACTTACCTCTGAGGTTTATTACGTAAATCACATGAGTTAATGCATGTGCAACATTTATTACCATGCCCAACTTAAGCTCTATACTCAAAAAGTTTTAGCCATGTAAAATAAATAACCATGCAAGAAAAATGCCAATCCATTAACACAATTAAGTAAATTTCTGTTACTAATTCAGAAATAATAATAAATCTTTAGTTTTCCAGTTATCCTGGGTTCCCCTCCAAAAGGGCCTGGTATAACATGGTTCCCCAAAAATAATTCTGACACTTCTCAGGAAAGTTCTCAAAGCATGAGGTATTTTTCTCTAGAAAATATGCTTTGTTTTACTCCAATGTGTGTATTAATTATCTCTGCATGGGGGGCTTCAAAATAAGAGGAGGCCTTCCTTCCTGCCAAACACATGCTGGAGAAACCTAAGGTATATATACTCATACACACCACAGATGACACGAGGGCAACTGATGCCAGGGGCAAAGAGTAAAGCGTGACTACAACCTTCCCCACTGGGTATTTTCCAGGCCATGTTCTTCTGAGCTAAGTCATGTCCACAACCACACAACCACAACTACGGGCTTCCCAAGCACAAAGCCTTGTCCCAACAAAGGACTCTAATCAGCCAGAGAATCTGACTCAATACTTGTGGTCAGAAGCCTGAGTAACAGCCCTTCCCCAAGCTTGGCCGTGTATGCAAACACACTCACGAGCCAGATGGCTATTGGTCTGATTCACAGCAACGTGGTATGGTGACCAATGATGTGTCCAATTTTTAATTCCCACTCCCATTGTTCATCTTGAGAGGAGATAAACACAGCTAGGTAAATTGGCAGAGAATTGGAACTTCAAAGCTGTTTGTTTAAAAGTACATTATTGAGAGGTTACAGTTTGAACTAGTAGAAGAGTTTTTTCTCTAGCCTTATTTTAGTATGCAGTTAACATTGTTATTAACAAGTGCTAGAGAATTTAAGAGTTTATCTTCCATATTAAGCATGATTTGTGTAATCATTGATTTTTGCCTGTCTCCTTCTCTATACTTTGAGGTCCCCAAGAGACAGAGTGTCTTTTGCTCTGATAGTGGAAGTAGGTCCCTGGAGCAAAACACACAATTCCTATTCACTAGATGTTTACAGTCCAGGAGAATCAATATTGCAAATGAAGACCTAACAAACAAATGAAACCACCAAGTAAAAGATGTGCTAAATAAATGTGGATGCTAAAGTAGAACACGATGACAAATGGATGTGCTGCTAGGGAAGGTGCTTTCAGGGCAAGGTAAACAGATCTAATTCCTAATCTCTGTAGGCATCATCATGGAGAACAGCTGGTGGCACTGTGGTCAAACAGAATATCTTCAAACAGGCAAATAAAAGCACGCCAAAATTAAATGAGTAAAGGAGGTAAGTGTATTATATATTAATTTGTAAATACATTGCAAAAGATCATATTAATAGATGGAAAGATAAGGATTAAGACTATGCTTTTTGGACATATATACACTGCCAAATGTAAAATAGATAGCTAGGGGGAAGCAGCCACGTAGCACAGGGAGATAAGCTCCGTGCTTTGTGACCACCTAGAGGGGTGGGATAGGGAGGGTGGGAGGGAGACACAAGAGGGAGGAGATATGGGGATATATGTATATGTATAGCTGATTCACTTTGTTATACAGTAGAAACTAACACACAATTGTAAAGCAATTACACTCCAATAAAGATGTTAAAAAAAAAAAAAAGACTATGATTTATCCAGAGCCTAGAAAGGCTTCAGAAAAAAAAAGATGGGGTTTTAGGTGCAAGCCATTAAAAGTTTTAGGTGCTTCCTTGGAAGCAGCAAATTATTGGTTGCTCAACCTTACGTTGAAAGTCAGTCGTAAGTAAATATAAAATTTGGGGTTCTTAATTTCAAACCCAGGGCTCAGCTCACTGCCCTTACAGGTAGACTCTGATATTGTACACTTGGCTATTGAGGCTAGAGTTTAGCATGTTTAAAAAAGCAATATATTGGTAAGGATTCTTTTTGTCTCATGGGAAGGAAACCAAACTAGTTGAGGCCAGAGGGGAAAAGCATCAGCCAGGATTAATTCTGGGTATTTAAAGAGACACTTGGATTCAGAGAACTCCTCTCTCCAATGCCTCATTCTGGCAACTAAAGATTATTGTTTGTACTTGCACTCTTTTAAAAAGTGTGCTCTGAAAGTCAATGTTGGATAATTCCTTTGTTGTTCTTGGATGTGTCTATCTTTCTTCTGAAGCACTGGATGCCTCAGCTTCAGCGTGTGGTGCAAGAATTTCTGAAGATGAAAACCACATCTGGTAATATTTCAGAACTATTATCTTATTACACTGATTTGTGACAGACTTGGGTTTCTCCTGATATTTGTAAGCTCAGGTGAAACAGGAATGTTCTACTAGCAGTGATTAATATTATTCATAAAATATGAGTAGTGTCAGTAACTTCAACATAAGTTAATGGTATTTAAGTGTGTTTAAAACACTGAATCTCATTTCATCCTCTTCTACCTGATACCAGCTGAGGTTGAATGTATCTGTATTCTCGCTTTGGGTACATCAAGCAATTGTCAACTTCAGGAGTTTTTAGATAATGGGTCATCTCAACAATTTCTTAACAGATTTACACAAGCCTATATGAATAATAAAACTGAATTTTGAGGAAATGGTGTGGGGATAAAAACTTCAGGGTTGAAGTGTACATGTCCAGAATTCCTTGACTTAGTTCCTACTTTCCACTACAATGTCCACTCTAAAGGCACCCTCTCCCTATAATCCTCTCAACCTGGCCACATGCACCAAGACCAAGAACTCAAAATACCTTTAAAACTAAGCTGCAGCTTATCTGCTTCCAGCTTCTGGTCATATTTTCTATTGTCTAAGACAAATGGAGCTGAACTGATTGTTGACATCTATTTTGCCACCTGAAACTCCATGAAACCATCATCATCCCCCTCTCACTGTTGCTTTCTGACTGGAACTTTATTCTCCTATCTGAGTACTGTTCCTCTCCCCTCCTATGTCCACGTGCCTCATTAGTACTTGTTTTTATACATTAATTTGGGCACTGAAACTTCCACAAAACCACGGGACAAAAAAAGGGCTTTTGGGTGGAGAGGTAGCAAAGAGTTTTGCTTTGTATTATTGGAGATACAGTTCCAAAATGTTAAAAGGCTGTTGGTGTGGGCAAAAACAAGAATAGCCCTAATTCTCCAATGTTTCACAATATCAGAGAGTCAAATGGCAGGAAGAGGGGCTGATTAACTATTTCACTGAAATCCAGCAAAGCCATAATAGAGGACTATCTCCAAGCCCTGGAGATTGAGCTAGATGCTGTGTATTTCACTATGCCTTCCAATTGCAATGCACTGTACCAAAACTAAGCCACAATCTCTGTGTGTTGGCAAACATTGAGTCTAGGCTGTTTTTTCCTTATTCCATGAGGAGTAAACTGAAAAACAAGAACAGACTTTAACAACAGCTGGCGTGTTGCTCAACATGTAAAACTATTTCAGAATAAAAGAAATATTACATAAGTTTTATAACTCAGAGAAATAGAAATCTCTTTAAATGAGTAATCCCTGAAATAAGAAAAACATTTAGGAAAAAATTAGTGTCGACAGTAACATATGTAATGATGTGGCATCTATAAAACAGGGAGAGAAAGCTATAACAAGAGAACAAGTTGCAAAGAAAAGATGATCAGATGAACTATAGTTAAAAGTGAAGATGGAGTTGAGTGGGGTTAGAAAAGATTACATAGTAATTAAAAATATGAAGCATATTAAAATCAATATTGAAAACATAGCAGAATGTCAATATAACATTAATAATGGGAATAGTAATATGAAGGCAAATTGAATGACTTCTCCCATAATGCAGAGGCAACAGTTAAACAGTTGTAATATTATGAAAAAGTGCATTTATAGAGGACATACAACAGAGGGAAAAACTTTAAGACACAGATATTTATGGGGAATAAACAATTGTTACAGAAGTGACATTAAAAGATATCACTGAAGAAGATACTTATCATACAGATAAGTGTCTTCTTCAGTGATATCTTTTAATGTCACTTCTGTATCAATTTCCTATGTTTGAGGAAAGGTTGACAAAATGCCAGATCATGGAAATATGTTTCAATTACGAAGATAAATAAAAATATAAAAGGAATCAGACATTAAGTACAAGCACGTACGAAGGACTACAAATAGCAAAATATAGTGCCAGAAAATAATAGAGCAATATATACAGAGTTTTGAGGAAAGAATTTTTAAATCAATTTGAAATGTGAGGTTGATGGTCAAGTAATAAAGAGGCATAAATATATTATTCTTAGGTGTGCATAGTCTTAGAAAATGCCACCCAATTAACTTTTGTATCAGGGATTGCTGTTCAATAAATCATTCTAAAATTTAGTTCCTTAAATCCTCAAATGTTAATTTTTCCTTATAACTCTACAGCTCAGCTGGGCAGTTCTGTGGAGCTGGGCTTGTCTTAGCTGATTGGTTAGGCTCGCTCATGCATCTGCAGTCAGCTAATGCATTGGCTGAGGGCTAGGATGGCTAGCTGGCTGACAATTGTCTGGCTATCAGGTAAGACCATTGTGGTGAGGGAGCTACATGTATTTCATCATTCAGCAGGCTACCCTGGCTTATTCAGCTGGTGGTTTTAGGGTTCCAATGGTGGAAGTACACAAGATCTTCTGAGGCCTAGGCTCAGACGGACACAACATCATTTGCACCATACAGATATGGTCAGAGCAAGTCTCAAGGCCACAAGAGTAGGAAGATAGACTCTACCTCTTAATGGGAAGACCTGTAAAATTGTAGGAGACGTGGATACAGGGAGGGCGTGAAAAACTGAGGACATTTTTGCAATCAGTTCAACATATTCTTAACAAAAAATTACTTGAAGAAATGCTGATACACACTTAAGAAATCAAGAATGGAGAAAGTGGTATAAAAACTGTCAGTGAACATTGAAATCCATTAAATACAAAAGTAAGAATAAATGAAGGTCAGAAATATGGCTACGAAACTGGATAAGATAGAAAAATCATTCTTAAAGAGAAAGTATATACTTTTAAAGACTCAAGCTCTATATTATTCTTTTAAAATTGTTTTAGAAACAAAATTTTCATGGATCACTGCGGATAGGCAACAGAAATAAGACTCATTCAAGACAATGGAGTATAAAAGCTAGGGGGAGACACATGTCACGTGAAAAATGACATGTATTTGGGAAACACAAGCCAAGGATAGTGAGATTAAGGAAAAAAGTGAAGTGAAGCAAGGAAAGAGGCAAAATGAAGCAGTGGTTAATAGCTTCACGGAGAGTAAGAGGAGACTTGGCATGGAACAGCAGCATTTACTTGCATGCAGGTATTGCCTGAAAGGTCAGAAAAGAGGAGATGCACTTTGAATAGTTCATGGAGGGGAGAAGGGAGAGAAAATTTATCTGCTCAGCTCCCTCCCATTCCCTGTTTCCCATTGGCCAAGGCTCATCTGTGCTTCACTATCCTGTGGGTAAATACTTGGGAATCTAAGTTACCATATCTGTGACATCTCATTACATCTGAGTCCAGAAAAAGATGTGGGTTTAGATGTTCTTACCAACTTGAATTATTCCAAACTTTGAAGACACATATCAAGTGTTATACAATATAGAAAAAAATGAAGAGCTCTTCAATTCACTTTTTAAAAAAAATTTTTATTGAAATATAGTTGATTTGCAATGTGTTAGTTTCAGGTGTACAGCAAAGCAATTCAGATATATATATATATATCTATATAATTTTAAAGATTATTTTCCATTATAGGTTATTACAAGATATTGAGTATAGTTCCCTGTGCTATACAATTCACTTTTAAACCTAGGAAAACCCTAACAAATCCAGTAAAATATAACACAGAGAAGAAAAACAGAACAAACTCACTTTGTTTGTTCTAAACACAAAATTCAGCAGTAAATTAGGAGAATAATTTACCAAGACCCAATTAGTTTTATTTTGGGGATATATGGATGATTTGATTAAAAAACTAGTCATAAAGCATATTACATTAATAAAGGAAGACAATGGAATATTTTAAGTTTCTGATAAAAATGAATCTCTGAATAAATTAGAAGTGTAAGAACTTTTTAAAAGGTGATAATGAATATCATTCTATCAAAAATCTATGTCTTGTACTTAATGAAATCCCAGAAGCACTTTCATTAGAATCAGAAGTGAGCTAAGAATGTCTACTATTGGCCACTTCTATTTAATGTCGCCCTAATGTTCTAGGTATGGGTACAGGCAAAAACAGACATTATTATTTTTAGATGGTATTTTTTTCTACAGATACAAGATAAAAAGCCATTATCAGTAAAGAAAACATTTAAATGACTGTTAAAAAATAGCTTTCTGATTAACTAGTAACTCTCAGCTAGAAAAAGAAAACAATGTAATAAAACTACCATTCAGAATAGCAATAAAAGCACAAATGTCTAAGATAATAATAATTAGTTATTGAGTGTATCCTATGTAATGGAGTTACCATAATATTAAAAAGATATGTGAGAGAGCGGAACCATGTTTTTGAATGGGAGTTCCTGAAAGCTATAAACATATCAGTTTTTCCCAAATTAATTTATGTTTAATAGAATTTAATAAAAAATGACTTTTTTGTTTTATATTTTCAAAAACAAACTTTTTTTCAGACTCATAGGAAAAAATTCTTTTCATTCACATTTGCCAGATTATTGGAGACTCTGAGTACACTGAACTTAATAACAATTACTACTGCCTATCTTATAAGCCCATCATACTGGAGACACCGTAGAACCTCTTCTTTTTGCTGTTTATTTCCACAGAGAAGATGAGCTTATACTCTTAAGAGCAGAGTATCTTAAGCATGAATAGAGACAAAATAGCCCCCATATCCAATCAATAGCTTGGACTTCAGAAAACCAGCTTAATTTTAGTTAATTCTTTTAAAATTGAGGCATACTTGACACCTTATATTATATTAACCTTATATTATTATTATTACATATTCATTTCAGGTGTACAATGTAATGATTCAATTTTTGTATATATATGTGAAATGATCACCACATTTCTAACTAGACTAAACTAGTTAAAACCCATCACCACATATAGTTACAAAATTTTTTTTAAATTTTAATAAAATCCAGGTTATTAACTTTTGAATTTATTAATCAGCTTTTAGTGTCTTATATAGGAGGCATCTGCCCAATCCCAAATTCACATTCTATTTTTTCATCTAGGAGATTTATTGTTTTTAGTATTATATCTATGATTCATTTTAAGTTAATTTTTTTTTTTTTTTTTTTTTTTTTTTGCGGTACGCGGGCGTCTCACTGTTGTGGCCTCTCCCATTGCGGAGCACAGGCTCCGGACGCACAGGCTCAGCGGCCATGGCTCACGGGCCTAGCCGTTCCGCGGCATGTGGGATCTTCCCGGACTGGGGCACGCACCCGCGTCCCCTGCATCGGCAGGCGGACTCTCAACCACTGCGCCACCAGGGAAGCCCTAAGTTAATTTTTATATAGTGTGAGATATGGATCAAAGTTCTTTTTCTTTTCTGTGTATGGATACCAATGTTTCCAGCACCACTGGTTGCAAAGACTATCCTTTTCACTGAATAAACTTTTTACCGTTGTCAAAATTCAACTGCCACCCCCTGGCAGCAGCAAAAATTGGGGCACCAGATGTAAAAACTGGGGCACCAGATGTGTGTAGAAGCTTCCCTCTAGGAGATGCTGGCACCCTGGAGTGTGGCTGGGGGAAAGCACAAAGATGGTGCCCACCAGCTGGAGGGGGGAGAGACAGAGGAAGAGTGTAGAGATGGTGCCCACTGGGAAAGAAAATGAAAAAAGAAAGAAAAAGAAAAAAAAAAAAGAAAGATGATGCCCACTGGCTGGAGTGCGGTAGAGTACAAAGATGGTGCCCTCCAGTCTCCGTCCCCATAGAGCACCCCAGCAGGCCCCCAGGTATGCATCAAATGAGATGCCTGCCCCTTGGGCTGAGGCTCCAAGACAAGAAAATGAACCTCTCTTACAAAAGTCTGGGCACCCTTCCATTGGTTGCTTCCTTCCATGCTGGTCCCTAGGACAGGTGTGTCTGAGCATGTAAGCCTTTCAATAGCCATTTCTCAGATTGCTACAGCCTTGTGGGTGTGGTAGATGTGAGCACAGTTGGCTTTCAAAGCTAGATGTTTTGGGGGTACAGGTCTTAAAAGTTGGGGTGACTGATGTGGGGTTCAAACCCTTGAATACTCAGAGGGAGGCTCTGGGTTTTGAGGACTCTCCCAACTGTGCGTCTCTGCACCAGGGGTGAGGCTTCTGGTGAGACAGTGTTCTAGACTCTCCTATCTGTTTGATGTGGGCCTTCTATCATTCACCTGAGGTGATGCATAGGAGTCACTCAGCCAGTTTTTAGGTTTTTTGTTTTTGTTTTCGTTTTCCAGAAAAAGTTGTTCCATATGTAGCTGTAGATTTGGATTGTTTGTGGGAGGAGGTGAGTTCAAGATCTTCTTACACTGCCATCTTGCACAGGAACCCAAAACCTACTCAAAAAAAACTTTCAGCAATACGGTTCTAACATCTTTCTTAATGAACAAAAATATGGGGATGGATAATCAAAGTTTGAAGAGGGAACATGGAGAAAATACTTGCTGAGCCAGACAGTGAATATTATTATAAAGTCATAATAATTAAAAATAGGAGGCTACAGGTGCCAAGTGATGATATCTAACATACAACTCTAAGTAATCAAATATATTTGTTTTTTATCTATTACATATATTGTTTATATATTATATATATGATATTATACACATATATGTACACACACAAATAATAAAGGTGGTTTCACAAATGAAGTGTTACTCGATAAATCATATTAAGGGCATAGCACAATATACAATAAATGGTAGCTGAAAGGAAAAAAAAGAAAAGACAAAGGCGGAGGCAATGATGAGACGTGTCACCGCAGGGAAGGGCATGCCCTTTCAGAAAGACCCAGACCAAGAAGGTGAGTACAGAGTCTGAGGTGTTAGCACAGATGCAAGTGTTGAGAGTTACCCAGTTCTAAGCAGGAGAGTTACTCCATAGGCAGGGAGAGGAGGTATCAGAATTCAGAACCGCAGCCTGGGGCTTGGAAATAATAAGTGGTAGACAATCTAGTCAGAGCAGAAACTGAGGCATAGAAGGGTAGGTATTAGGGATTAGAATTTGTTTCTTCATTGCTCATTAATACATCCATCAGTATAGTCTCAAAAACCTCTGGCTTAAATCTCTGCTCTGCTATTTACTAATGATAAAATGTGGAAGTTACTCAAGCACCTTGAGCTTCAGTTTCCTTATGTGTGAGGTGAGCATGATTATATATGTTTGTGTGTGTATGTATATATTTTCCCTTAGAAAATGCCTGGCGAATAGTGAGTTCTATATAAATATTAGTTAATAATGTTCATTGTCATCATTGTTGTTAACTATTATTAAGCCCCTTTTATGGGACAGGTATGGAAGTTATGGATATGTAGTCCTCAAGGGTCTAACAATCTAGTGGGAGAAGATGGATGCTTTCAATTCCACATAAGGAATGCTATAGTGTTAGCATTCTGTGTGAGCCCAATGACTACTGTTTTGGAGGTGACCTGTGAGCTGGGTCTTGTGGTATGACCCGAAGACAAAAGTGCTGGGAGACAGGGGAAGGAGATCATTTCAAAAAGAGAGGGCATTGCATATACACAGTGGTTGTCACAGAGCACAGTGAGTTCAAGAACAGGGAAAAGTTCATTGTCGCAAGGAGCCATAGAAAATAAACTTGGACAGATTTTTTTGAGGTGCTTAAAGGCAAAACAAAGGAGAGGAGTTTATGTTTGATGTGACAGATGACAGAGAGTCACTGTAGCTTCTGAAGCAAGGGGTGAGCAAGATGACAATGATTTTTCTTTTTAACATCTTTATTGGAGTATAATTGCTTTACAATGGTGTGTTAGTTTCTGCTGTATAACAAAGTGAATCAGCTATACATATACATATGTCACCATATCTCCTCCCTCTTGCTTCTCCCTCCCACCCTCCCTATCCCACCCCTCTAGGTGGTCACAAAGCACCGGGCTGATCTCCCTGTGCTATGCAGCTGCTTCCCACTAGCTATCTACCTTACGTTTGGTAGTGTATATATGTCCATGCCTCTCTCTCGCTTTGTCACAGCTCACCCTTCCCCCTCCCCATATCCTCAAGTCCATTCTCTAGTAGGTCTGTGTCTTTATTCCTGTCTTACCCCTAGGTTCTTCATGACTTTTTTTTTTCTTAGATTCCATATATATGTGTGAGCATACGGTATTTGTTTTTCTCTTTCTGACTTACTTCACTCTGTATGACAGACTCTAGGTCCATCCACCTCACTACAAATAACACAATTTCGTTTCTTTTTATGGCTGAGTAATATTCCATTGTATGTATGTGCCACATCTTCTTTATCCATTCATCCAATGATGGACACTTAGGCTGTTTCCATCACCTGGCTATTGTAAATAGAGCTGCAATGAACATTGTGGTACCTGACTCTTTTTGAATTATGGTTTTCTCTGGGTATATGCCCAGTAGTGGGATTGCTGGGTCATATGGTAGTTCTGTTTTCAGTTTTTTAAGGAACCTCCATACTGTTCTCCACAGTGGCTGTATCAATTTGCATTCCCACCAGCAGTGCCAGAGCGTTCCCTTTTCTCCACACCCTCTCCAGCGTTTACTGTTTCTGGATTTGATGACAATGATTTTTAAAGGATGCTTAGTCTGACAGTAGTGTGCAATATGCACTGAGCTGAAGAAAAGTGATGGTAAGGGGAACCACCAGGGCATTGCTTAGCAATCCCAGAGTCAAGTCAAGTGCTGAAGAGAGCAAGAGGCACGAGGGAGGAGCCTTTGCAGAGGACGCAACTGTTGGATAAGCAACAGATTGATTGGATTTGAAGAAGAGAAATAATCTAGAATAGTTCCAAAATTGCTATGAGATCAGAAGAAGGGTAGATTTTTATTAAGTGAATTGGAGGTGTTTGGGAAGGAAAGTTGAGCCAAGGGTAGGGTTCTCCAAATCATACAGATGGAAAACGGAGGAGATGCGGTTTTTCAAAATGCAGAGAAGTTTCCATTACCCAGAAGAAATGAGGCTGGGAAGGCAAAAGTAATAGGGTGAGTTTTGAAGAAGAGTTCCTGCTGTGCTTGGACCACATATAGGAACTTTATTGAAAGAGAAACTCCAGAGATATGGGGATATATGTATACGTATAGCTGAGTCACTTTGTTATAAAGCAGAATCTAACACACCATTGTAAAGCAATTATACTCCAATAAAGATGTATAAAAAAACAAAAGATTCACAGGAGATCCAAAAAAAAAAAAAGAAACTCCATCAAAATACAGAATTAGTTATAAATAAGAAAGAAAATGCATTGTCTCTATTAGATGATGGCCAACTGGATCTGTGGGCTCAGCTGAAGGATCTTCTGTTGAGCTGTTCACTCCTCCCAGGTGAGAGGCAGGGGGCTGAATTAGTGAGAGACCCTAACTTTTGAGGAAGAGCAGGTGGTCGTGAGGACAACTAGTTCCTGACACAAACCACAGGTTATCAGTTGGAATGAATGCTCCCTCTAGCCAAGCACTCCCACCCCTGCCTTTGTAAGTATCCCTGACTTTGCTACCTGCTGTCTCCCCATCCTTCACCTCGTGAACGGGGTAGAATCCTCTAGGGTTTCTTCCAGCCCTAGGACACCTTGAGTCCACGAGTTTGACACGAGAGAGGAGATACTGAAGTAGAAATACCTTGTAGATAAGTGGAAAAATACTAAACGTCTCCAAAAGTGTTGTATTTTGTGGTATAAAAATACAACAGATCTGAGATCCTGTGAATCTCCGCACCATTGAGATCCCAGCAGCCCTGGGGCCCTTCAGGTTGGCTGGGACCAACTTAATGAATAGACTCCATACTCTCTGGGTTTTGTGGTAACTGGCTATGTGTGGTGTGTGAGAAATAAAAGAACCACTCAGCCAAGGGAGGATGTATGTGCTTTGCAATTGTTCCCCTCAACATCAGTGTCACCTCACTGATCTTCAGATGTAGGCTTTTGGGGATTGTACTCAGGCAGCTATGGGAGATTTTTAAGCTTTTAAGGCATTTTCTGTGTGATTTTTTAAAAACCAGTCATAGTAGAAGCCAATGCTATTTTTGCCCTCCATCAAATGAAAACTATTATGTTTGTGAAATGTACTCTCCACTTGATTGTTCCCTCCCACTTTCCAGGGTGTAACAGAACATCCTCCAAAGTGACATAAGGAAATGTCTTTCACTAATGGCTCCTTGTACGTCAGGGAACTGAATTGCCTGTCTCTTGTTGTCTTCTCTTAACAGCCAACTGCCTAGTTTTTAATGTAGGGACCAGATAGTTGGGCTATATGCCAGGTGAATTATTTTTTCACATCCTGGAAGAAAGAAAACGTATTTTTAATTAAGGTTATTGTAACTTCTGCCTGAATGTAAATAATGGAGTTTCTTGGCCACACATATCGATGATGCACACTTAAGGGAAGAAATGAGGATATAAACTACAAACTATTTTTAAAGCACTAAGCAGTGCACATGATCACACTGTTAACAGAAGTTGTGTCGATTATCAACAACTACTCAGCTCACAAGCCGGCAGCCCAGCCCGGACTGGTATTGCTGTCAGCTGTTTAGTACTGAGCTATCAGGGCTCCTGCCATAAATAAAACCACCTAAGGGAGCTGACCACATTGAACATCCAGATAACTGAGGGGAGAATTGAGCTGACTACTTTGATCACACCTGAAAAGCTAAGGTTAGTCTCACTGGGAAATATATTTAATCCATTTCTCACTTATTCCTAAAAATTAAAAGATGAATCAACAAAAAGATTGAAATGAATGTATCTTGTTTTCCCAGAATCAAGATTGTGCTGTACATGCAAATTTTATTTAGCTTTTCACTTATTGTAGAAAAATGTATTCTTCTGTTTTATTAACTTTTGATAAACATCCTTTAGTATAAAATATTTATTCAATTAGAAGTTCAGTAATGTTACCTTTTCGTTGGATATTTAAGTTACTTTAATTTTTCGATATTACAAATGGTGATGGTATCTATATCATACCTAAAGCTTTTTCAACTTTCTTATCACAGATTTCTAGGAGCAGAATTACTATGTCAAATTAAGTTATTATTTATGACTCTTGATATGTATTCTCAAATTATTTTTCAGAATGGTTGTATTGTAGCATCTGAAAGTGCTTGTATCACCACACCTTAGTAGTACTATTTTTATTATCTTTCATTGAAAGATGGCAAAATAAGTGACCACTATTTTTTTTTTTTCTTTTTTTCGGTACACGGGCCTCTCACTGTTGTGGTCTCTCCCGCTGTGGAGCAGAGGCTCTGGACGCGCAGGCTCAGCGGCCATGGCTCACGGGCCCAGCCGCTCTGTGGCATATGGGATCCTCCCGGACCGGGGCACGAACCCGTGTCCCCTGCATCGGCAGGCGGACTCTCAACCACTGCGCCACAAGGGAAGCCCTAAGTGACCACTATTAAAGCATGAAGCATCACTGGAATATGTACACATATGCATAAGTGTGGTGAGAGTGTGTCTGTCTGTTATTCATTCTGGGAAAGGAGTCCTTCGGTGGGAGTCTGGTATATGTGAGTTTTCTTTGTGACTTGCTTCTGATATTTTTGTATCTTTTTTGTTTTCCTTCTTTTACAGACTTCTCACACTTTCACTCTCATTAAGAACGATGGGGTTATTCAGGGGCTTCAAAACATTTCTTTTTCATTTGAAAGTGGGGAATGCACACAAGGCTCATTTCCTAATAGATATATAGTTGAAACAGTTGCAGGCAGTGTGTGCTGGGTGACAAATGGTAGCCCAGGCTCCCTGCTCTGTTGGCCTTTAGTCCTGTGTTTGCTGTTCCCTCTTCTGGGAGAAATTTCCCCCCTCCTACTCAGTCTGGGGAACTTCTAGAAACTTCAGGGAAACCTTTTCTGGTGACTGTTAATCTCCATGACGTGTTGAGCTTCACCTATCCATTTGGATATTTTCACACAATCCAAACATGGAAAATATTGGCTTAAGTGATACACAAGTGCTGGAATTATAGCTGGCTTGTGGGGGGCGGGGAACTGTGGGGGGCTTAGACAACCTCTCAGACATGGGTGTCGCTGCCCTGCAGACTTCCTGGTGCTGCCCCTGCTCGCCAACATCTCCCCCTGGTGGTGGTAAGGTGGCTGCCACAGTCCAGCCGGAAAAGAGCACCCTCCGCTCTGATAGCTCAAACCAAAGTTTGGGAATTGTTCCTTATTAGTTCTTATTGGCTCTCCCTGGATTATGAACCCAATCCAGAACCTATCCCTAAACAGAGAGGAGAAAAATGAGCTGATAGTGTTGGCTTTAGGTCACATGTCCTACCCTCAGACAGAAAGTGAGGTGGAATAGATACCAGATAAAAAGTCAGGACACCAAAGTGGTGTGCCTGGAGACCATGGATATGATAACTCGTAGAGCTCTGCATTCTAAACATCAGTTTCCCCAGTAAACTAGTAGACCCCTGATCCTAGGGAAAATGTCTGTCTTGCTCTTCATTGCCAAGCCACAAGCTTGTGCACGGTAAGCACTCAATATATATCTGTTGAATGAATTAATGGGACCAGTTGATCAATATCTCTGAATTTAATTCCCTGCTATTTTTGGTAAGTATGAAATTGTGGCAGTGGTAGAATCTATGACATTTTCAGATCATCTTTGTGAATTATTAAAATGTATAAAGGCCTTACAAAGGGCTCTTTTTTTTTTTCCCATGTAAAACCTGGTAACTCCGCTGCTAACTTGATCTGTGTTGCATCCTATAAATGCAAATTTCCCTCCTTTGGCACTGTTTGTACTTGGGAAGCCAATCCTGAGAGACTTTTATTTTCTTCTGGGCTCTAGGCATGGATAGCATCACAGTCAAGGAGCACTTGGCAGCCTCCTTCAGCATTGTAGATGCTGCGGACATTGCTCAGAGCTGCAGGTAAGCTTCCTTACGTGCAACACCCATGGACAAAGCAAATGTTAAGACTCCATAGAGCCTATATGGCGAGTATGGGAAGTTAGATAATTCCAAAGTCAACAAAAAGAAGACTAGCAACCTTTCTAACAAAAAGGGAATATGCAACGTCACCGAATATGGTGTTAAAAATTATAATGGCATCATCAAAAAGGGCAACAAGCACCAATGATAGGAACAAAAGGAAAAAGAATTTAGGCAAATTTGTACATTTTCCTCCAGAATTCGAAGCCTGATATAATCTAAGCGATCCCTTTATCTTCGTAGGCCATCTTATCGGTCTCTTTGATGTTCCCCTGCTGGCACTGACAATGTTACCATAGTGCTGGGAGGGACCTGGGCTCTTCCTCATGAGCCAGCTCCTTCCCAGTTGGAATGGCTGCCCCGTTACATGTAAGAATCACGTCTCAGGAGTCACCAAGCACAAAGCTTCATTTGTACCGTGACTGGCCGATATACCTGGTATATAAGTATAGGGGGAAAAATATCTCCATTCCAGATATTCAATTAGGATAAAATAGTGAACAAGTTTTCAGAAAACTGTGGAGAGGGGAGATTTCCCTCAGACTTGGAAGGCAAATAAAGGTCTATGTAACCAGAAAAGAGCAGGCAGGGGTGCACTGCTTGGGTAAACATGGGAGCCAGGACTGCAGCCATGGGGAGCTCTGTCTATGCCAGATGTTTCCACATCCTGAAACAGCTGTATCTGAAGAGGTTACGCAGGCTGAGACAGTGCTCATCTCTGCTGTAACCAGAGTGGGCGTCCCTGCGTCTTGTCACTATGCAGACCCAGAATTACTTTGGTACAACTGTGTGTGTGTGTGTGTGTTCCCACTGATGACTGAGATTGAATTCTTTCCCCTGTAGTATCATTTTGAGTCTAGATAGGAGCTCAGAGTTGCAGGGAACTTGTTTGTGCTCATAAACACTTTGTCAGATTAATGCTTTTTTCCATTAGAAAAACATAAACAACTCAGTGAAAACATTGATGTTTATTGTAGAAAACCTGAAAAATATAGGTAAGGAAAAATAATTTAATAAAAATCACTTTTAATTCACCATTCAGAGATAACCACTCTCTGAATTTTCATATATATCATTCTCTTCCTCCTTCTCTGTCTCTCTCCTTCTCTTTCTCTTTCCTTCCCTCCCAAGGGTAGGATAATACTGGACATACCGTTTTTTATTGTTTTTTTTTGCGGTATGCGGGCCTCTCACTGTTGTGGCCTCTCCCGTTGCGGAGCACTGGCTCCGGACGCGCAGGCTCAGTGGCCATGGCTCACGGGCCCAGCCGCTCCGCGGCACGTGGGATCTTCCCGGACCGGGGCACGAACCCGTGTCCCCTGCATCGGCAGGCGGACTCTCAACCACTGCGCCACCAGGGAAGCCCCCGTTTTTTATTTAAACCTTACTTTTACACATACACACACACTTGCATATAATACACTATATTTTATAAAAATGTTTTAAAGTCATTCAATATTTTTCATAATATTATTTTTAGTGATTCTAAAGTGTTCCACAATTTGAAAAAACCTCTATTGTTGGACATTGCTATTCTTTCAGTTCTTTTGGTGTCAGAAATATCTCTCTGATAAGAAATGTATAAATCTTTGCATGCAACCATTGATTAATTTTTAAGATCATTTCACAAACTTTAGAGTTTACAGGCCTGTAAGGTCTCTAATGATTTCTGGTGGTTTTTTGACCTCAGCTTGTGAATAAGTTCCTTTGAATAAATTCCTGAAAGGGGGCTTTTCCACCTTAAAGGGGATCCAAGAGACAGGGCTTTTCACGTTACTCCACATAGCCACTTTGCTCTTTTCAGGGTTATGTATTGTGATTCTAGGATTCTGTGGTCAGATTCTCTTTCGGGCGACATGCTGCAGTGCATGCTCTTCTCCTGTAGATGGCAATGTTTCATCATGTTAAAATCCTGCTCTGTCACTACACAGAAGGGATAAGGACAGTTTTCGCAATTGTATATGGATCGGCTAAAACAGAAGAGAGACAACAGTGGGGAAGTGGTCACATAAACTTTGTCTCTAAAGCATTTATTTAAGGCCAAGACTCCACAAATTCTATCTTGGCATTAGCTCTTTGTGACATGCCTCTGGGGAAGGGGGTAAATATTTACGTGGGTACAGTGAGGATACAGATCCTGCAGCTTGAAAAGATGGAAATATGCTCCCATCCACAGAGTTGTTTTAATATGTAACCCTACCACATTTCCTCTCTATGCTCAGGGCAACCTGGCAGTGCACCATCTCACTTTTCCTCCTTATGCCCAACTACAGCTCTCCAGGGCATCTTCTGTCTCCGGGTTCTTCCTGATCTGCAGGTATGAGAATCTTCACTTCTCTGAGGACAGGATTGGTGGTGTGCCCTGTGAATCACTCACCTGCTTCTCTCTTTGTGGTAGCCTCTCTCCTACATGAACAGATCAGAAATTGAATTTTAATATGAAAATTTCTGGATGGATGGCCACCTTTCAGCATAGCCTGAGACCTCTTTAATCCTTTAGATAGGAGAAATGGGTAAGGACCTTGTCACTCTTTGGGGAAAATCACTCTGAGACAATCAACTAGTAAATTACTGTGCATCTTTCAAGACCGCTCAACTCAAATATCTCATCCTCTACACAGCTTCTCTTGGTCCCTCTAGATCCAGAGATAGTTAGCTACCTCCTTTGTGCTCCCAAACACATTCATTCATTCTTCCTTCAAAAACATTTAGTGAGTGCTAACTACTTTTGGGGTTCACAAAAACGAGACACACATGGATTCTGCTTTTCAGAGCTCTGTAGTAAATGAAATGCCCCTTGATTACTAATGATATTTTGGAAAAATTTCATAAAGGACACTTTTCTTACAAGATTTACAAATAAATTCTTACAGAAGTTAAAACAATCTAGTTTGGGAAGCCAAGAGAGACTAGGAGTTAGTTTGGTGAAAGAACAGGGTGAGGGAGCCAGGCATGGAGGAAGGCAGGGCACAGGACCCCAGGAGGGAGGGAACTGAGAATGGGTCCAGGATGGCTGGTGCCTGGTGGAGAGTGACATGAGATGTGACTGGCGGGGGGCGGGACGGGGGGCGGGGGGAATCCCTGCCGCCTGTCGGCCATACTATGGACTTTTGAATTTATCTGAGAGCTATGTGAAGGTTTAAAATAAGAAAACAATAAGAAAATAATGGGATCAAATTAGGTTTAGAGAAGATCATTGGCAGCTTTGTGGAGAATAGCTCAGTGTATGAATAATAGGAGACTAGGTGGGAAGCTATGCAATCTTCCAGGCAAAAGGTTTTGGTGGTGGTGGGGATAAAGGTGATGGATTTGAGAGATATGTAAGAGGTGGATGACTCAGGGGTTAGTAATTGATTATATGGGGAATGAGGAGAAGGGAGTAATCAAGGAATCGAGTAATCATCCCAGCATCAGGCTTCAGCAAGTAGTTGAGTTGATTAAGTCATAGATAACTGGAAGAGAAACGGATGTGGGCACTAGATTATGACATCAGCTTTAGACAAGTAGCGTCTGCAATGCCTGGGAAGTATGCAGATGGTATTGTTAAATATATAGGTCTGGAGTCCAGAAGAGAGTCGGGTAGGATAGTGATCCTCAAAGTATGATTCCTACAGCAGTGGCATCACCTGGGAACTTATTAGAAATGCAAATTCTTGGGCTCCATTTCAGACCTAGTGAATCAGAAACTCTGGGGGTGGAGCCCAGAACTCAGTGTTTTAACAAAACTCCCAGGTGATTCTGATTCATGCTAAAGTTTGAGAACTACTAGAATATATATGCAACATTTAGTAGTTTTGTAGAGGAGGGTAAGGAAAGGATCTAAGGAATGACAAGAGTTGTGGCAGGAACACTGGAAAAGTATGGAGTTGTAGAAGCCAAACAAGGGAGAGGTGAAATGGGTGGACTGCTTCCCAGAAGTCGTATAAAACTAGGAGTGAAAGAAATCCATTGGCTTCACAGCATGAACGTCATTGGTGATGGTAGCTGGACCGATTATGAGGGAATCATGGGGCAAGTAGCCCGATGAGTGTGGCTTAAGGAATGAGTGGAAGATGATAGGCTTGGCTTAGAACAGCACGTGAAAGATGGGTGGTAGTTGATGGAGAATGTGAAGTTGAGTTTTTAAAATTGTACGTATTTAAGCATACCTATAGAAAAGAGGACAAATCACAAGGACTTGGCTCAACTCAGACAAGTTGATGGCCAAATTCAATTGTTTTAGATCAGAGAAAGGGAGAATGACACGGAATGATAGTCTTTCCTTAGAGCACAGCTGTACCCTGCATACAGCTATGCCAGCCCAAGCCTGCTCTCCACAAGACAGTGTTTACCTGAGCCCCTCACCCAAAAGGCATCTCTTTTTCCTCCAGGCAGCCTATGAAACGCCAACTCAAGGGGATGGATTCTAATTATATTAAATGAATCATGGGAATATCATTCTCCTTGCCAGTGATTGGTTCAGTATCTAGGCCTTGGCCAATCAGAGCAATTTTCACTGGGAAAGGGTAGGGCAAAGCAAACTAAGTTGATCCAATCAGAATGAAGGAAAGGCTTTATTTCATGGTTCAGGTGAAAGCTGTTCACTCTCTTCCACTGGAAGGGAACCAGAAATCATGTTGCCATCGTTGCTGCTCGTGATCTTCTTTCAATAGTGAAGGGTGTTGGCTGAAAGGCAAAACCTACACACAAAGGAGGGCAAAGCAAAGCAAGAGAATTGTAGAGAAATGGTGCTGAAACTCTGGTTGTACTTCACTCAGTCCACATGACCTCTGAATTTCCTGCTATACCAGGTAAACATGATGATAATTCTGGTCAATTTGGTTCAGATTTTCTGTTTCTTAGAGCTGAATGCATCTTATAGGCAGGTATTATTGCTCTCCGGTACTAGATAAGGAAACT
Organism: Monodon monoceros; assembly: GCF_005190385.1. Taxonomy (NCBI): domain Eukaryota; kingdom Metazoa; phylum Chordata; class Mammalia; order Artiodactyla; family Monodontidae; genus Monodon; species Monodon monoceros. The sequence continues at coordinate 135,340,781 of NW_021703778.1, forward strand.
AAGGCTCATAGAAGAGGTAAAATCACTTGTTTCAGGTCATGCGTCTAGACATTTGAATCCAGATCTGCTTGATTTCTAATCTCCTGAACAGTAGGCTCTAGCTGGTCTGTATTTTTGAGGGGACAGCAGGAAGCATTGCATAGTCAAGTAGGGTATTTAGCAGAGTTTATTAAGTATGCCCTTTACAAAGGTGTGAACAGGATTAAGGGAAACCCCTCAAAAAAGTTAAATGAAGCTCCCAGGGCTAGCAATAAAGAGTCATTTATACTCCTAGATCCAAAGGTATAAGTGAGGATGTGGGGGACAATTAGGGGAAACTGGGGAGAGCTGTAGCTCTAGACATAGGAGAAGGCCGCCCTCTGGAGCTAAGGTCTTCAGTAGAGGATTGCAGTCATGACCCAACCTGTGGCAAGACCGTGAGGGAGGCTTTGCTTTCTTCTCCCACCTGTCAATCTCCTGTTAGTTTCCCTTGAGAAGCCAGTGGGCAAAAGCGGCTTAGATGACACAGTCCAGAGAACAAGCAGCAAGAAGTGGGGAGAATAGATCAGGAGGAGATCACACACAAGGAACCTCTCATTTCCCACCAGTTTCCCTTACTCACCCAGTGTTGTAGATTAACCTGGGAGTGGACTCTAAGAAGACTAGCTTGCAGGATTCAGTATGAAGTGTTTTTGCAATCAATACCCACAGGTGGAAGAGAAGGAGGAAGAATTGGGCAGAAAGAGATGAATTGCAAAGTAGTCCCAAAGAAGGCCTCAGCCAAACACATGGGGAGCTCTGGGCCTGGATGACCCTCCAGAATCCCCCTGAGTTTCTGGTAAGAGGCCTGGTCATGTTTTAACTGTGTTGACCAGTCACTGGATGCAGACTCTCTGAGTATCCAAGTGTCACTGTCAACTCAGACCCTTTGTTAAAAGTCCTTAAAATGTTTGGATTTCCCTTTCTCAAGTGTACAGTTCCCTGAATCCATTGTCTATGTCTCTGGGAAAAGATCAGGGGAATCATTTCTTGATACTTGCCACGGTGTTGCTGGGTTCTTCCTCCTGGAGACCCAGCATCTCCTTCAATCGGTGGGTTCTGATTCTGAAACCTGGTTCAGATTTAGAAACTGATAAAGGAATCATGATTTTGCATTGGGGTGACTGCCTTCAGATTCCTGATTAACCATCTTGGATTTCTTTTAATTATACAGATTGAAAAGCACCCTTGTTGACTGCCCATCTAGTTCACCCCTAGCGAAACGCCTCTCTATTAAAGATCTTCATATCCCTCAGCTGGTCAGCCCTCCATGCACTGCCACGTTGACCTTGCCACTCATCACAATACTTGCATCCACCTGGCTTCTATTGCTTCAGTGCTGACATAGGGGCTTGCTTGCTTCTGAGTTAGCGGGCTCATTGTTATCAGATGTGAGCCCACCTCTGCATCTCCTGGCCTTCGTGGGGGAGCTACCACCAACCTTCTAGTGATGTCCTTGCCCCTCTCACCAGTCATTCCTTGTTGCTTTGGTAAATGGTATACCCTCTAGCTCTCCTGTGAAACAAAGTGGTCTGGCGCATTTTCTGGTCTTACGTAGTACGTCCATGTGGACATAACCACTTCTCTGCATCTTTTAATCCCTTCTCCATTGTCTGGCACAGTAATGCTGCTATTTCTATCTCACTTAGTTTGGGCCATTACCTTTCTCATGCTTCTAGAGGCCATCCTAGCTGTGTTTGCATTATTTCCAAGGGTTCTTGTCAGATTAATTGTTGTATCATGAAGGATTACTCCAATATCAGTACTTTGATTCCCATTTCTGTTTTACCCACCTTGGTCCAGCACACTCAGAATCCAGTGCTATTTATACTTTTTCTGGCTACTGAACCAGGCAGTTACTCTGGGGTATTGCCTCCCTCCTTCTAGCATGTCTCCAACTGAGTTATGTTGTGATTTTACTAGAGTTATTGGTCAAGTGGGCAGGAGGGAGAGTGGGGCCAGATTCTGAGCTGCACATATGTTTTGGCATGGGTGAGATCTCTGCGTGACTTTCAAGCAAAAGAAGAGGGCTAACCCTTCACTGGGAGGACTGGGCCACTTTTGCAGGCTTAGAGAGTTCACAGCAGTGATTCAAGATTTTTGAGCCCATCAGCATAATGTCCTCATCCCATGAGTCAGCATCTCATTTCTTTGAAATCAGGGTCCTGACTGTGGCACAGCTGATCTGCCTTAGTTGGGAGTTTATTCTATGAAACTTGACTGTTCCTAGGTGAGGTCCATAGCTTTTTCTTCTCTCCTGCTGAGGAGATAAGAACCACTTCATTCAAGACCAAGGAAGTGCTCTGCCTTTTTTTTTTTTTTTTGCGGTACGCGGGCCTCTCACTGTTGTGGCCTCTTCCGTTGCAGAGCACAGGCTCCGGACGCGCAGGCTCAGCAGCCATGGCTCACGGGCCCAGCCGCTCCGCGGCATGTGGGATCTTCCCGGACCGGGGCACGAACCCACGTCCGCTGCATCGGCAGGCGGACTCTCAACCACCGCGCCACCAGGGAAGCCCTTAAACTTAGCTTTTAACTGCCAATTTGTCCATCTCATCTTTTTGTTGTCTTCATCCAGAGTATCAACAGCTGGCAACAGCCACCCTATTTCACTGTCCTTAGTTTCTCTTTCCCCTCAAAGTTAGCTAGTGCATATCATTCCACCAATCCTTGTTCATCAGCTGTAAACGTTTCAACAATTGCACTGATTTTGTGCCAGACCTTGTGCTAAATACCTCCTAGTGTCATTATCCTGCATAATGCTCACAGGTATCTTGATTCCAAAGCCCACATTCCTAACCTCTGCCCCGTGTCCCCTTCCAGTGGCTAGTCTTGAGGGCCACTGTTCTTCACCACATAAGCTTACTGAATTCATTGATCAGCCACCACTGATCATGGTCATGAAAAGAGCCTGTGCTTTTACTCTTACATGAGGTGAATGCATTTGGATCATTCTAAGAAGCTGATTGTTGTCCATCAAGAGCCAACCAAAGAGGAAATAGGAAAATGTTGAGGGTGGTTACAGGGTTTTAGTTCCCTGAACAGCTCTGCTATCTTGTCTTTGGAGCTTTGCACATGGTATTCCTTTAGCTGAACGTGGCTTGACTTGTCCCCTCCATTGCTGACCTGACAAAATCTTCCCACCCTTTAAGTTTTGGTTCAAACATTCCTTTGCATTTCTGTGACACGTCCTGAATTTCCTAGGCTGACAGAGACTCTGATCTATGCTCTTAGTGCATTTGTTCGCCCCCTCTCTCCTCCTCCCTCTGTGTGTACGTATATTGTGTATATATGTGTGTGTTTATATATGTATATGATAGGAATGATTGCCTTTCTAAAACGGAATTATTTGTAGAGCTTTCTATTAGATTATGAGACACTTCAGGGTGTGTTCTGGATCTTTTAATCCTTTCTAGCATTTTGTAGAGTATCTTACCCAACTGTTGGCTAAATGAGTAAATGCAAGAATAGGTCAAAGCTCAGAGAATGCTAGGACTGAAGGGATATTTAGGCAAAAATAGCCGTCTCAGGGGATAAAAGTGTAAAAGTGGCTTAGTTATTAGTGCACAAAAATGGGTGTGCCATCAAAAACTTCGTTCTTTATCCCAGGAAGGACTGCTTGCAGCCTTCTGATACTTGCTTCTCTGGATTGGAATAGGAATCTCTTTTCTCTGGTAGCTCATATGCATCAGGCACAAGATGCCAAACAGTTTAACTCTCATCAATGACTTGTCATTTGGTGGACTGAGTGTCACTGTGAACTTATAAATGCCATCTCTTTGTAGAATTCATTTACCGCCAACTGTTAAAGACATTTCAGAACATTTCTTTCTTTCTAGTGACTCTTTTTACTGAATATATTCTTCCACTTTTAGGCTCTCTCAGGCCTTTAGTAGCTGTTTGCCTCTTTTCTTCCTTCTACCTTCTTCCTTAAGCACATACCCATTAGGAGGAGTCAGTACCACACCCCTTTTCTAGTTCCTCGTGTGATTAGATTACCCCTACATTAGAAATTTTTCTGTAAAGAAGAGGCAATAACTGGGAGCTGAGAAAGAACAGGACATTGGAAAGAATCTTTAAAAAGTGGACTTTAAAGGAGGAAAACTCCAGAGACCTAATGGAATTACATCCCTCTCACAATCCATGCGGCGGCACAGCTGGCATTCTGCCAGGAGGTGATGAGTTAGTGGCTATGCTAATTAATGAGATGGAGAGAAAGGTTAGTAAAGCTTTTCGTTTTCTTCCACTGAAATATTTTTTTCCCCTCAGCATCTTTATTCTGTGTTCTCTGAGAGAGACAATATTGGATCAGAGAGTCCGAGTCTCCCTTTGTCTTAACCTCAAACCACCGCATTGTGACATGTGGCGTCTCGGCTCTGATGTGTAGGTGCCGAAGGGCAGGTTCTGAGCGGTTCATCTCTGATGTGCAGGACAGTTATTCAGGTGATTAACTAGAGTCTATTCAGGTCAGGAAAGAAGCACTAGCCTGAGATTTCCTCAGTTCTGTCACAGGTCAAGAGTATGCACCGATTAAGTTTGATTGAGCAATTCATTAGCGAATGCTTTCGACCTCACACGCTCAAATTGGAAATTCTTGCTCAGTCTAAATCAAATAGCTGATTTTTCTGTATCCTGCATTATTTTAAGTGAACATGAAGCAGGGTGACCTGTTCTCGAAATGCCACATCAGCTCTTCTTTATGATGAAAATGAGGACTCAGAGTCGGGCATTTCCCTCCATTTCCAGTAACTGCCTTCATTAGAAACATTGCTAGGGCCATGCTAAATATTCTAATATAAAATTTAACATAAAAATATATTAGGATTCAGGGTGAAGGTAATAAAGTGGTAGGTGATTCTGAGAATTATTATGTGGGTAGCCTCAGTAGAATTGGGAATAAATTTGTCAACCTTCAAGTGAACTGAGAAGGGGTTTATTCCTTTATTTGGTATAAAAAAACAACGTTGGGACAAATTGTCAAGTCATTAATATAGAGTCTGAAGCTAAGGAGTTGATGTTCTTTAGGCACTAATTTTTACTTGTTTTCATGTCATGTTGATGACCAGTTTCTATGACACTCACTGGGTCAGAAATCTATTGTTTCCTACTGGGTCACTGAGGTTTGTTTATCAGTCTGATGACTTAAGAATTGCATTTGGGGCATAAGAACATAGCCAATGAAAGACAAGTGTAATGTAGCACATACCCAAGCAGGAATGGACTTGTTTTAGGCATCTTTTTAAATTTAAAGGTATTATTTTAAACTTGGGATTTTATGAAGACCACATAAGTGATGAAATGGAAAGAGACCTTGGAAAGACTTATGTTCATTTTTCTAAACACGTTTAAATACACCCAGAAAACACATTATAAATAACACCCAGCTATAACTACATCTCCAATATGTTCCTTCCTCACTAAAATCTGGGAAGAGGCTTCACCCAGAGGAAATGTCTCATTCCTGGTTCTCTGTGCATCTCCTTCCTTTGTCAGGGCCAATGTGTTCCTACTCTGATTCTCTTCTGCTTTGCCTTCTGGTCTGAGATCGCTCACATTCAACTGCCAGGATCAGTTTACCAATTCTAGAGCATTCTCAGTTTCGCTGTCTGCAATTGTTCAAAGCTTAAACTTTAAATTGAGTTTTTATCAACGTGTTTCTCTGTATTGGGACATAAAGCTGGGGATTTCAAGGCAGCTCCTCTCTGACTCTATAAAATGCTTATTGTAGCTACTGCTGACAAAATATGTATGCTGCAGAGGTGGAAAGGCTTTATAAGCTGTTGTTTTTGGAGGAGAAGGGAATGACTTTCAGCCAGAGTACACCTAAAATGATCTCTCCCGCTGCTGAAAGCCTGACACGAGTTTCTTTCTTTTTCGCTCTATCGGTTTCCCTAACTGACATCAGCAGTTAAAATGACCCAGTTGCTACTTCATGGGGTTTTGCTGCTTAACCAGTTCATGTATCCTCTGCTTGTGATTCACAAACTCTCAAGATAGAGACCTCTTAAGAGGCAAGTGGTAAACAATGGTATGGAGGTTATTCTAGGCTACAGACTGTGCTGTAATGACTGTATTGCAGATTCCGGCATCCACTTGACCATTGGTTAATATGAAGAAGTCACTGAACTCTCAATAGAAATTTTGGTTCATTCCCTGATTGTAGGTACCTGACAGAATGGGCCTAAGGGACATACACAAAAAATACAGACATGTACAAGCACAAACGATTTGTGTTTACTATGTTCCAGACATTGTTCTAACTGCTTGACATATTTTAATTCCTCTAATACTCTGATTATTTCCATCAGAATAATAACAATAATTATTAGTACTTCCCCCTTGCACTTTCAAAGTGTCCTCACCTCTGAGGTAGGTTATATTGTTACCATTATTTTATAAGCGATGAAACAGACACAGAAAGTTAAGTAATTTGCCTAAGGCTACATAATTCCTAGGCAGTCAAGTTGAAGTTCATGCCTTAAAGACTATACTGATGATCTATACAATCCAATTTGGGAAACCCTCTCAATTCAGCCCCAAATCAGCAGTTAACAAAACAGAAACAAAGCAAAACCCAAAACCTATTTGAAACCTCATGGCATTTTGCTCTTTAACCAGTTAATAAGTATTATGCCTGCTCTGTTCTGCTTTTCCTGCTTCTCCCTCCTACTCCAAGCCCTTTACTGCTAACATACTTGGAAAGGATTTAATATTACACTTTAGAAATAATTTTACAAGATTACTTCCCCATCTTAATCTGAGACAGTTGGGTACCTATGTATTATGGTAATAGGACAAAAGGTAGAGGTCATAAGGAAAGTAGAAGCATGAAGTAGGAATAAAGGTAACCCCTAGGATTAGTTTCTGTGTGGCACATTCATTATTTCCTAATCAAAATGAACTGAGAGAAATTACTAGAACATGCATCGTCCTTGGGAAACTCCTAAACATTTCAACATATCAAGGGATAGGCTCTTGTGTGTGTGTGTGTGTGTGTGTGTAAGATACAAAGGTGTATTACACGATATCTCTGTCATCTGTCCTCTCGTGAAATAGATTTAAACCAATCAAACCAAGGGCAAGAGTCTCATCTTAACCATCCTACTGTCTCCCCAATGGCTTAGGGTGCAGCTGGTTCACAGTAAGTGCTTGTTGAATGAATGCTTGAAATGGTAGTTCTGTGGATCAGTACCGGTATAAGTTGAAGCGTCTGGGTTCCTGAAGACGTCGTGAAACGCTCAAATGCCTTGAGCCCAGCTGCTGTCTTCTCCTTGGTAGAGACTCATCTTCACCAGCAGGAGGCAGCAAACCATTGCTTTTGCTCCCCTCCGGAGTGAGTCTCAGCCAAATTTGAAGGCTCACAAGTGTCGCACATTTTCTCTTTGATGCCTTAGTTTGCTAAGAAATTCATCTCCATACACGCTATCCTCAACCAGCACCCCCTTCTGAAGAAATTAGATGTCGGAAGAAGGAAAGAAATCTGAATTAAGACGAGCCAACCAGCTTTGCCAATTGTTGCCCTTGTAGGTTCTACGTGTCAGGGATGGTGGCCACCTGGGGAGATGCCGTGGGCGTGGACACTCTGGACAAGAGCCCCCACTGGGAAAGTGCTGTCCCTGCAGATGGACCGTTTTCCTCCCCTGCCCATTAAAATTTTGTCTTGCCTAGAAGGCAACAGGGAGATATTACAAGGTGACTATTCATCGAGGTGGCCGAGGACAGTTTGTCTTATGTCTGAATGTCCCAACATATTTATTAATAATGCTCCCTTACACTTATCAAAGTGTCCTTGTTGGGATGATAAACTTTACAGTCGTGAGTGCTCTTCAGCTAGGTCATCCGCTAAGAGAAGGGGGTCAGACTCTAGGACTTGAGAGGAGGGTGAGGAGAGGTTGGGGTATGAAGGTGAGATTCCTCAAGAGAGGAGAACTTGGGGCTTGAGGAAACTGCTTTTTTCCCTTGTCTTCAAAGTTGGACTTGTTTGTGCAGAGTTGTGAGGGAGGTGGTACGTTTGTCCTGTCCTCCAGTATGCCACTCTGCTTCCTGCTTCCTTCCCCTGAAGACATCCTAGGTATCTACACTTGAAGTCTATAGGAAAGTGCTCTCCAATGAGGACAATCTAGCCATCAGGTGACCTTTAGGAAAGGGCGTTGCTGACCCTGGTTAGAAGGTGTGTAGACTCTTCCCGTGGTAAACTGATAGGGAATCCCGGAGATCTGAAGTTGGGCAGCAGTGTGTGGGTGCGTGTGTGTTGGGGGGGATTGGAGGTGGGTCACAAGGATAGGGGATCTACTTTTGGCAGGAACCTGAGCTTGCTGCGGGACCCTAAAGAAATCCAGCCATCCATGGAGGGTGATGTGGTTCAAAGAGGAGGTATAGCATTGTGACTAGGAGGGTCCACTTTGAACACAGAGTGACCTAGATTCAGACTCTGCCTCCTACTAGTTAATGAACTCTTTAGTGACTTACCCGTGTTCAGTTACTCAGTTATACAGTTATTCAGTTATTCCTCAGCCTTGATTTCTAAAATGGGGTTAACAATGTCCATATTCTTATCACAGTGCTTTACGTGAGGTAAATATTCAATAAATTGTAGTTGCTGTTATACAGCTGATTCCATAGGAAAACTGTAATTAATTATGTGAATTTTAAACTATTTTTGCATGTGTGTGATATCAGAAGGCTCTTTACACGTATTTATAATATTTTAATTTTTGCTGAAGTCATATCACATATCATTCTTAATTACTTCCATAATTAGTAAGAGTTTAAAACCTAGGAGCTGCAACTTGGGCATTGGTCCTGCCTCTGCCATTAACTAGTTACATCCCCTTTTCCAGGTCCTTGAACTCCTCCAGGCTTTAGTCCTTTACCTGCAGAGAAGTGTAGGGTCTGACAGTTGCTTCTGTATCTTTTGGCACTAACAGCCCGTGTTTCCCATGAGATGCCTTCACACGGAGCCAGGGGGGTGCTCTGCCCCCTGAGTGGCTGGCTGGTTGAAGTTATAAGAGCCTGGAGTTGGAGATGCTGAGGTCATAGTCTTGATTCCTGTGTGGCTGGGTTAGTTTCCTTTTTCAAGGTAAATTTTCAAAATTTCCTATTTCAGGATGGTCCGACCTCAGCCATATGTTTGACAAGCACAAAGCAAAGCACTTCTGGAAGTATGGGGTGTCCAGCTATGCCACCCTGACTTCTAGAGAAGGACAGAAAGATGGAAAAAGGGGATCACCTACTGCTTACTAGTTAGCCCATCAAATCTCCCAGGCGTGAAAAGGACAGTGCCATCTTCCAGGGACCACTTACCATGGTGGTCACTGCCTGTTGATCACTGTCAGCTTCCTAGTAATCTGCTAAACTAAGTGGTGTAGGAATTTGATTAAATCTAAGGGTTCTGAATTGGCTCAAAACAATTCTTTCAGTAAGGGCAAGAAATTTGCAAGTTAGAAGAAGTGAAGCATATCAGAGATAAGATTTCTGAGCACTTAGGAAATCTGTTTTAAAATATAATAAAAGGGGGCTCCAGCTCATGGTGTGATTTACATGTTGTGAGAATGCAGAGATGGTGCATATGGGCCTGGACCTGGGCTCCCAGGAGTTCAAGGTGGGCGGGCTTTTAATTAGCAGTAGAATCAGTCTTTGAACAGCTACTTTCTGTAGACAGGAAATTGGTTGCCAGAGGTATTGATTCTTGTGCTGTGCTCTTGACCAGCCAGCCCTGGAGGGCCTGCAAGGGAAACCTAACTAGGGTATTTAATGAGCCGAAGGCCTTCTGCCAGACGCTATTTCCTACTAGAAGATCCATCTTCCTCTGAATATAGTAGTTTGTTTTTCCCCTTTAACAAGGAAAATATGACTTGCCAAAAAGCAGTACATCGAGACAAAAAGGTAAGGCTTTCTGCCTTCAAGATTAATGAACCAAAAGGTTGGTGTGTGTGCACAACCTTCTCATTCCAGTGGCCTGCAGAGGAAGATGGAGCAGCCTCCATGTTTGGGGGTAATAATTGTATTCTTACCTAAGGCCAGAATGAGGTTTTTAGAGTCCCCAAGCTCTGAAAAGATGATAGTACCCACCCCTGTCGTGTAATTTGTAATAATGGAGGAAAATTCTAAACCAAAATGCAAGAAAGTTAAGCAAGATAAACAGTTAAGATTTCCTATCAGGGCTTCCCTGGTGGCGCAGTGGTTGAGAGTCTGCCTGCTGATGCAGGGGACACGGGTTCGTGCCCTGGTCCGGGAGGATCCCACATGCCTCGGAGCGGCTGGGCCCGTGAGCCATGGCCGCTGAGCCTGCGTGGCCGGAGCCTGTGCTCTGCAACGGGAGAGGCCACAGCAGTGAGAGGCCTGTGTACCGGGGGAAAAAAAAAAAAAAAAAGATTTCCTATCAGACTATTTTGATAATTTTTTTGAATGTCAAAAATACATCTTTGATTTTTATCCTCATCCTCCCCTCCCCACTTTTGCCCCCGTTCTGCTGGTACACTGCTGGGCAGTTATTCCCAATCTGCCTATTTGGTAACACAGCACTTTCCTCCCAAGAGTGGCATTTCTCCAAACGTGGTAGTTGGCTCACATGCATCAGATCACATGATGAATGCAGGTTCCTAGGGACTTCAAACCAGAAGTCTAGATCTAACTCATCAAAATATCTGGGGCTAGAATCTGTCTCTTAAAGAGCTCCTCCGGTGATAGATTATATAAACTAAAATAAAGCTTAACACACTTTGAATGTTCTAAAGCAGAAATTATGTGGCCCTCATAATCATTGGGAGCTTCTTAAAAAAAAAAAAGTATCTCACAGGTTCTGCTGATTCAAGTAGCCTGGGAGAGAACTCTGAAATGTCGAGATGGGAAAAGCTCCAGTGAGTTTCTACTGAGAATTATACGTGGTACCAGTGCAGTTCAATAGAAATATAATACAAGCCACATCGTTATCTTACTTTTTAATGTGGCTACTGAAAAAATTAAAGTGAAACAGGTGAAATTAACTTAAAAATATTTTCATTTAACTCAACATACCCCAAAAAATGTCATTTCAACATGTAAGCAATATAAAAATTACTGAGATACTTGACATTCTTTTTTTCACATTAGATCTTTGAAATCTGGTGTGTCATTTACACTTACAGTACGCTTCAGTTTGGATGAGCTGCATTTCAAATGCTCAACAGCCACATGTGGCCAGTGGCTACTGTATTGTATACGGAAGCGCTAGACGATTTTTCTCTTATTCTGGATGTACTGGATCTGAGATGTTTCAAATAAGCTCTTTCTCCTGTAATTCAGAGTCACATTTAATTCCTAAACATTCTTCTTAAAAATTCTTCCGTCACAATTTTTTTTAAATTACTATCCCACACCCTCTCTTCTCCACTGCTCCCATCTTAGTTCAGGCTTTCCCCACCCCATGACTGCATTCTAGGCTATTAAGAAATCTCTCCCCATCTCTACTTTCTCTTCTTTCCAAACCTATTTGACTTATAAATATTCCATTTTTATTACAACACAATTTTCAGCATGACACACTTTTCTGGACCATAACACTTCCAGGATATAACCAAGAAATTGAAAGTTGGAATGGAGTTGGTTAACATTCATTAATACTAACTATAATGTATTATACTTTTACAAAGTAGATTCCCACGTTGCATGTAATTTGAATGTCCAGTCACCCTGTGAGGTAGGTAATATTGTGCTTATTTCACAGTTGATGAAATGAGGCTCATGATAATCACAAGGTAACAAAAGCAGTAAGAGGCAGCTCCTCTCAGGTCCAGGTCTTTGACTCCATCCACATTCTAAACTCCTCTGTATCACTGTCTCTGTTGGATCATCCAGTCCTGTGTTCCATAACACAGGGCAGAAAAACTCCAATTGCTCGCCTCTAACAGACCTAGTGTTAGCTGACATACCTGTAACGATGTAGGGACATTGCATTGGAAGTCCGTTCTACTGTTGATAGCTAATTTTTTGAGAGCTCTGTGTCATTAAATTTCAAACTTTGCAGCCTGATTCTCAATGTGCTCCATAATCTGGGACTAACCTGCATTTTCAGCCACGTCTCCTACTTTTTCTCCAGCTACAAGGCATATTTTATCTGATCCTCATTCTGTTATTTCCTGGCCATCCTATTCACTTTGACTGGCTTCTTGCTTTCCCTTCTGAGCACAGAATTCTACCTATCCTCCAAAGGCCAGCATTGAGCCCCCTCCATCCTCTGAATCTGGTACTATTCTGTCTGCTCCCTGTCATTGGCTATATGCTATAAGCTCTTGGATTTTTGTTTTTTCATGCTCTTAGTGGAGGATCTAATTCTTCCAAGTGTTAATGATAAAAATTCTCCTCCATGTCTACCCAGAGGCTGAGACCTTGGATAAAACCTTGACAACCTAGCAATATTCCATTACCATTAGGTATTCTCATTAATGTGTGTACGTTTGAGCCCTAAAGGAGGTCACCCCAAACTGTGCTTAAATCATTGCTCTGCAGGTGAGCTGGTAGTTTCTATGAGCCTGAATGGAGTTGTGAGGGTGAAAGTGTCTGAGGAAACTGGGACCTGGTACAAATTTTGGTGTTGGATACCTGCAGAGGTCACTAAGTCACTGGGCACGTGGGAAGTGTGTCAGAGCCTGCTGGATGGGTTGCCAAGTAGGTTTGATGAGATCAGTGAGTATTAGTGAGTTCCAGGAAGAGCGCCCTCTGTCTGAAGGAATCTTCACAGCAATTAGAAACAGGGTTTGCCCTAGCTCTTCAGGGAAAGTGCAGAAACAATGAGATTTGTTACACCTGAGCGGAAAACTGGTTCACTCAACACGGAGTACCTCTGGAGACAGCCAAGTGTTTTTTCTTCAGAACAAAGTGGGAGTTACTAAACCAGGAGTTTCACAGGAAAAACAAAACAAAACAACATTGGCAGGCCTTTTATGAGTCCTCTGTTCTCTTTTCCCAGCCATGCAATTAAATCATATTAAATTAATAGACCTTTAATTTGCACTGGCTATGAGGATGCATTACGGGATATACTGGAAAAGAATGTCCTGTACGTGCCCCCATGAGGCTTATGGAATAGTTGTACATGGAGTGAGAGCCATCCAAATACCATGGAGCAGATGGCATGGGAAGGGAAGGGGAGGGTCAGTGGAGTTTGGAAGAGTTCAGGCTGCAGTGGTCCGGAATTTGTAGATGTGGAAACAATCTTAGAAAGAAGGGTTGGGGACTTCCCTGGTGGTCCAATGGTTAAGACTCCGCGCTCCCAATGCAGGGGGGCACGGGTTTCATCCCTGGTGGGGGAACTGAGTTCCCCCATGCTGCAATGTGCGCCACCCCCCCCCCCCCCCCCCCCAAGAAAAAGAAGGGTTCATGGGGGACTCATTTATCTTCCAAGTAACTCGTTTAAATTTCAAAAGAGGATTTTGGAGACAGTGAGAGAAGGTAACAGGAGTGGTGAGTGTGCTTACTGTCCAGAGACAATAGGAGAAAAAGTAGGAACGCTTACAACTTGGACACCCTTTACCTGGCTCGCCTGCCCTATAGAGCAAGAACAAAGTGGGCTTTGCATTCCACTTGGGGCCTTTGTGTGAATCACAAACGCTGGAGCACATTCTTCCAGGGGAAGAAGCTACCTCTGCCCTCTCTCAAAGTCTCTGTTAAGTTATAGAGTTATCACATTTCCCTATTCCACTGAGCACCAAAACCCACAATCTGACTCCAGGAATGAGAAATGCACCCACCAGCATTCTGCAATTGCTCTTCTCAGTGATGGTCCTAATTCATTCCATTATTTCAGACCCTGATTTCTATTCCACTGCTAATTCTTAAGGGAAGAACTCCTGGATGATGGTACCCATGTGGGTGATTGGGGTGAAAAATCTTGCATGGTAAGATGAAGGTGAGGCATTCTTGGTGTGTTAGTATCTACAAGTCATTTACCCCACAAACGCACAAACTTCAAGTTTTCCAGGTTTCTAGAGAGCAGCAATTTTGCCTCTAAATTGGGTGTGTGGTGGCCCTGGACAAATCCATGGGCTAGAAATTATTCCTTATTTATTAGCTATTCTGAAAGTCTAGAGGTCATCTCCTCTACCGAACCCTACCAGATGCTCCTCTGGAAAACAGTTGCTCCTTTGAACTCCATCATTTTATAGAGAATCATAATTGTCAGCAAGACCACTTAGATTCTAGTGGCAACATCTATCTTTTCTCTGCTCAGTTCACTCTGGTCACTTCTGGAAGGCAGGTTCTTGCCTGACTTTATTTGGTCCTTTGTAGAGCCTGGTACGATATCTTTGCAAACAGCGGAAGCCATGATGAAGTTGAAAGGGCCGTGGATGAGCGATCAGAAGATGAGTTCTAATCTTGGCATTGGCACTACAAAGCATTCTCACCTCAGGTAAGTTATACCATGTATCCATCTGTGTGTATTTCCCTCCTAATAAGTGAGTTGTTACGATTTCTGCCCTGAAATTCTGTAACTCCGTGTAGTTACTTTCACACCTGTTTGGGTATGATTTTAGATGCCAGTAACATGAAAATAATGGCTAGTAGTGTAACTGTATTGAAAATAAATTGGGAGGCAGTTACGTGTAGGGTTTAAGAGTGTAGGCTCTGGAGTCAGGCTGCCTGGGTTCAGATCCTGGTATCACCATTGACTTGATATGTAACTTCTCTATTTCTCAGTCATTGAACTTTCCTTCGTCAGGAAATGGGGATGATAACGCTCATTATTGAGTCGTTAGAATTAAATGCATTCATTTGGGTTATACACTTTGGAGTCCGGCACGTGGTGCGCCATTGAATGTTAGCTATTACAATTGTGATGATGATGGTTTCTCCCAGAATCGGAGTTCTTATCTGTGAAAAGGAAAGACTTAGGAAAACTCACTCCTCCAAGCTGTGGCATGACATTTAGTTTCCTAGACGTACGTTGGAGTCACCTGTCTTGGTGGTAGGTCCCTAGTATGCTCATTAGTGTCTTCTAGTTGGTTTGTGTATATTTTCTCTTTCCACAACAAAGTAGGTGCTTCAAACTCCCAAGACTTGTATAATTATATGCAAGGAACTTCCCATCCCTTGATGGGCACTGTCTCTTTTGCAGGTCTACACACAGAATGTATTGCATGCTGAGAGCTTTGTTTGCCCCTCCAGATTTCCCTTAATCCTTCTCCACCCAATTTTTGCCCAAGAAGGCTGACCTCCATGGATCTCCTAGCTCCTATGTCTTCTCTCTTCTGGTTAGGTTCAGCCAAGGGCAAGACAAGGAGACAGTCAGAAGGCAGCAGGATGAGAGAGAGATTACAGTATTTGTACCTCCTCCCCAACTTCCCCAGACCCTATTCCCCTCCCTTTCAGCTGGACTGTGCTCAGGAAGGGGCTGCCTTCCTCTACTAAATGCCACGTCTCCTCTCAAGTAGCTCTTCTCCTATAGTTTATTGCTATGTTCCAATGGCTGCTTCATATCTAAAGGACTCCTCACTGTTGCTAGTTCTAGGTGCTGTCCCCTGCTTGTTCCCTTAACTTTTGACACATCTTTACTGGATGCCCTTCAGCTCCCTCTAATGAGGGAGCTGGTACACATTGATAAGGTTGATGCTTCCCTACCTACTTACCGATGGGAAGTAACTGGAACATTTTAACCGGACCCTATAATCTCAAGGTTCAGATTCAGCCCTTTCAGAATCCAGCTCCATAGGATATGGAGAACACTGCTTGAAGACCAAGACACAGATTTACTAGATGGCTAAATACTGTTCTTTCCAGTGTAAAAACCCAAAATGTAAAAGAGGAACTAAATGAATTGGGGTGAACACAAGTTTTATTACTCTCAGAATACCCTGGGTTATAAAGGAACTTCTGAACATCAGGTTTGTTGTATTAATACATTCAGTGCCCATTGGATGAAAGGGCCAGGAATAAAATGTCTGGGTTGGAATAGTGGTGGTGTTCTGGTGCTCATGACCAGGAGAAAGTTTGGAGAGAGAGATATGACAGTGGTCTACCACTGGGAGGACAGTGACCTAAGTACTCCAGACCTCACTGGTTTTGATAAGTTCTTTGGAGAAGTCTTCTCTTGGTGAGTGAGAAAGTTTGAAAGACTTGAGGGCTCTAATAACATTTAGGAGAAGGTAATGTATAACATTGGTACCCAGAGAAAAGAGGGTGATGGTTTGTAAGAGCTTGGTTCTGGCTGTCACCTGAGAGATAGGGAAACATAAATCCTCAGTCAGATGCTTATATGGGAAGCACTTTCCTTGATGGTTTGGTTTATATGGAAGCTCCAGTGAAGAATAGCACAGAAACCTCTGTGCATGCTTGATTTTTCTGTTAGAATTTTATTAATTGGCTCAAGAGTGAACTGGTCCAAGCAGGATGTACTTGTGAGGTTGAAGTCACATGTGGTTTATTCAACTTGTGCAATTTTCCAGCTCGGGGTCTGTATTTCAAACCCTGACACTGAATCTTTCTTCTTCTGTTTGTCCATCTCTCTGGGCTCCACCCCTAGAATTAGCATCATGGTTCCCATGGCAACTAGTGTACTTTGAGGTGGGGAAGGAAGGAAAGGGACTAAACAAAAAATGAAAGAGTTGCTCCTGAAAAATAGGAATTAATTATGAACTTGAACATAGGGTCATAAAGTGAGTGGTTGGGGAGAGGATATTAAGCATATAAGGTCTTTGGTGTGAGACCTCTGTGACTCATCAATGCTGTATTGCTATTGGTTTCCTCAGCTGCCTCAAACTTACTGCTAGTCTTCTCTCTTCCTCCCACCCTCCTCTCAGATTCAATAGAGATTATCAGGGCCAGGGCTGCATGTAGTCCAGGAAACAGCTTTACCTCTCCAGGGTACATTGTATGAAATCTCCCCAAAGTCATATGGACCTTCCAAACAGGATCTCTAGACTCCTGCTGTTTATAGTCCATATCTAGCTTCTTATAATTTATTTTATTTTGCCTTATTCAGGAATAGTGAAAGTAGGGTTTATTCTGTTCAGAGAAAGGTTTGTTTATGTTCTATTGAGAACCTTGCCAGCTTCTTTTTTCCGTAGTCTTTTTTCAAATGTATGTGGAGACTGGACAGTAAGAACTGACCACTACTGATTAGAGTATTCTGAGCTCCTGAAGAAAAATATGTCCTATATGTCAACTAGCCGTGATACAGGCAAGTCTTAACCTGGACTCGGGAATCAACCAACAAAGTAGGAAGAGCTGACTCAGCAATTTTGCCCTTACTGCATGTCAACCTGCTTTTCCTACTGTTTCAACCTCCACTAATTTGAGATTTAACAACTCTCCTTTTCTTCCAAGGTGCATTACATCTGCCAACTCAGCCTGTACATCTTCCTCATTCTTTTTAGCGTAGAATTCCCAAACCTTTAGTAATCAAGGGCAAGTAAAATTTCCAAAACAATTTGGGGACTGACATAGGATTTCTAGCCTTTTAGTTTGCAAAATGAGGACATCGAAAGGAAAACCAACCATTTACTACTACACTTCATTAAAAACCTTTTTTAACACCAAAAATGTTGGATAGACTAAGATTAGAATAAAGAATAATTCTTCCAAGGAGGCCACCTTACCCAACTCTCCACACCACATTCACATACATCTGATTCTTTTTCATTTTGCTGTGGCCTGGGAGAATTTGTCAGGAATCAGTAGTTGACCAAATGATTCTGTTTGGAATACTCTACTCCATCATGCCTTCTTTACCATGGTCCTGCTTAAAATAGCTCACTTTGTTTAAGTCAGTTTGGGGAGAAAATCCAAAATAAAAACTCCATCTTATTTATTACCATAACCCCTAATTCTTAACACAGTGGGTGCCTGACATATAGTAGGTACTCAAATAATTCTTGTTGAATAAATGAGGGAATGAAGGATTAAGCCTGCCTATTTTTTTCCTAAGTCATGGCTGTTTGGCCAGTTTGTGACTTAATGCTTCAGTTTTTCTCTGGTTATCCTATGGGATCATTTCAATACGGGCAAACAAAGCAGATTAAGAAGAAATAAATTTCCCCTTTGGTTGAAGGCCATGCTGTATCTGTGTTAATGGGTATCTAAGTCAGTTTGGGCTGCTAAAACAAAATACCACAGACTAGGTAGCTTATAAACAACATTTTTTCCTTACAGTACTGGAGGCTGAAAGTTTGAGATCAAGGTGCCAGCATGGTCGGGTGGAGGCCCTCTTCTGAGCTGCAGATCTCTCATTGTATCCTCACATGGTGGAGGGGTCTAGGGATCTCTATGGAGCCACTTTTATAAAGCCATGATCACATTCATGAGGGGTCCACCCTTACAGCCTAATCACCTCCCCATGTCCCCACCTCCTAACACTGTCACACTGGGCGTTAAGATTCCAGCATATGAATTTTCAGGGGGATACACACATTCAGACCATAGTAATAAGAATACATTCTTTTGGCAGATTCAAGCCTTACGGTAGGTAATATCCACGCTTAACCACTACCTCTGCTTGGCTCACATCCAGATTTGGGCTCCAAATTTGGCAGCTCATCTGGGTCTTGTTTATTTATATTCTGTCCCAGGTGACTCAAGTTTCAAAATGAATAATCCATTAGAGTAATAGATATGAGCAAATTGCATGATATGAATAAAATTGCTAAGCTATCTTCTAGTCCACTGTGTTTTCATAGAGAAGAGAATTATAAATCACGGCTTAATGTTGCTCTTACTTGGAAGTTTAATTAATCAACTTTTACAAATTATTTAGCATTTAGCTTTTCAGATTCTTTTCTTGGATTAATAATGACACTAAATTGCTCTAAAATGTTTTGGCCCATTTTTCACCCTATTCACGTACTTTTTGTTTTAACTTCAAGGTTGCTTAACATATGTAGTGAGTGGTGATAACTTGGGGTAAGTGACAAACATAGAAAAGTTTCAGGCCTGGAAGAGACCAGAGGTGATTGAATTCAGTGGTTCTCAAGCCGTTTGAATGTGGGCAAAAGCCTTCCCTGATGATTACAACAGATCAGCTTTACTGAGTTATCACTAATTTGGACCAACACGCCATCGTAAAGATGAGGAAACTAGATCCAGTTTCCTCAGTAAGTGGTCCCCTCTTTGCCAAATTTACAGAGGTAGGACTAGAATGCAGGTAAGACCCAACACAGTGGGCAAGCAGCTTATTCCCCCTACTCTGCTTCCATCAAGAGGATTTTCTATCCACTCCTGGCCTCTCTACCTGCTTTCACACACTTCTATTATCAGTTGGGTAAGCTGAGAAAGGGAGCTATGTGTTTTCAAGTTGCCGTCTCTCCCTCTTTTGATCTCTAGCAGGGATTGCCCTGCCGGTAGCACGCAAGCAATCTAAGGTGCTCCTCCATGCTACAGATTTATTGGGGTGCCTCCAAC
The DNA here is from genome assembly GCF_005190385.1 of Monodon monoceros. NCBI lineage: Eukaryota > Metazoa > Chordata > Mammalia > Artiodactyla > Monodontidae > Monodon > Monodon monoceros. The sequence continues at coordinate 135,360,164 of NW_021703778.1, forward strand.
ACACAGGCCTGCAATTTCAGAACTGCCTATGTCTGACTGCCTAGGACAGAGCTGTCTAATTTTGGGGTTCAGTGTCAGGAAGCTCAATATTGCCGCACCTAGAGAATGTTCTCCAATAGTTTTATCAAAAATAAAGCTGACATTTTAATTTTCATCTTTTCAGCTTCTAAGTCACTGTAGATCTTAAACTCAGGCAAGGAGAAGGCTTACTATTGTTTGGATCTCCATAAACCCTAAACATAAACTGCTACCTTTCAGAGGAGCAGTAATCTTTTTCATGTTGGCTACAGAAGGACACCCCAGAGGCCCCAAATGCCAGCATTAGAGGATCAACCAGAGACAGCTGTGATTATTTCTCCCACTCCTGTACTTCTGGGCAGCTTCACAGGCCACCAACATGCTGAGAAGAGATTCCTGCTTTGAAAGCTTTAGGCTCACCTAATGGTCTACCACCAGCAGACGTAGTAGGATGCAAAAAGGCAGTTGGGAGAGTACTGGAGAAACCCCTGTCTTGCATTTGTTACTGTCTTCAGCTGAGGGCTCCCAGGGAAGTTGACTTGCTTTGATTGTAACCCTTGCCCACTGGACCTTTTAGAGAAGGTTTTACACATGCATACACGCATGTGCACGAACACACACATGCCCATGCACACACGGCCACCAGTACATGAACAGTTTGTCTACAGAGAACTGACATCCAGCCTAGTTGTCACTGCTGTTCAGTTATTGATGCCACACAGTCTCCCATTCCCTTCTGCTTGGAAATTCAATCTGAAAGCCACGAAGTGAGCTTATCTCAAATAAACAGCTCCAACAATCAAATGAATCAGAATTGGAAAAAAGTAGAGTATCTGCCACTTCCAAAATATGGCCGTTTTAGAGCTCTTTTTCAAGTTAGGGGACACACCCAATCATCTTTCTAAAATTCCCCAACTCTGAAGTAACATTTAAATATTTAAAATAGCTTTGTTATTTTGTGTGATTAAAGGGGAAATAGGTGTAGGCGGAAAAATCAGAAAACACATCAGCATAAAGCAAATAAAGATAACCAGTAATCCCACCATACAGAGATAATCACTGGTAGTACCTGCATTTTTCTAGACTACATTGCTATGCACACATATACTCCATTTGAGGGGATCATACCAAACAGACCGTTTTGTAACCTGTTTTTCCTGTGACCTAATTTTAATGCTTATCCTGATGGACAACCCCAAGCACATTTCTGTGTATCAAGATGCAGCTGGAAATAGGCAGCCACAGAATTAATGTTTCTTGAAAAGAGGCTCAGCCTCTGGTGTTTGATGACACCCACTCACAGTGTGAGGTGACAGGGGAGTTAAATCTCAGGATGAGAATCACTGAAGCAAATACCAGTTTGGACAAGATGGATAAAGGGATGTTGTCAGAGGGACTGCCTTCTCAAAGATAATTAAATCTTTCCAGAGGTTAATCTGGCCAACCAGCATAATACCTGGAGATGGAAAACCTTTCTTTCGTTGTCACTGAACGGCTGACAAACACAAGTGATAAGAAGGTGGAGAAAATGAGTAATAATTGAAGTTTGAGGATCTGTGTTGTAAGTTTCAGTGACAGTGTTGGCATTACTCTGGAACTCCCTTGTCAGCAAATGGGATCTTTCTGCACACTTACCAATCAATTTGCTTCCTGCAGCCCTCATCTCAAGCATGGCATAGCACAAGGCTAAAAGCCCACAGTTCTGGCTGCTTCAGAACCCTGCCTAAATTGTAGAGTTAAAAATATCAGACACAATCCAGAGCAGAGGAGAATTGTCATAAACAGACCATGCTGGTTTCTTTCCACTTAACTACTGATGGATGAAAAGAAGAATATGCAATTGCTTTGTGAAAACAGTATCAATTATATTTGTCCTGATTCTTCAGAAGTATGTAAAGTAACTGGGGACTTACCTGAAATATATTTTTTTATTTTCCAAAAGATGGCTTCCTGTTATATCTAGAAACATAGGGAATCATTGCTTATTTTTTTCTTTTTTTAATACAGCATGTTCTTATTAGTCATCAATTTTATACACATCAGTGTATACATGTCAATCCCAATCACCCAATTCAGCACACACCCCCACCCCGCCATTTTCCCCCTTTGGTGTCCATACATTTGTTCTCTACATCTGTATCTCAATTTCTGCCCTGCAAACCGGTTCATCTGTACCATTTTTCTAGGTTCCACGTGCATGCATTAATATACGATACTTGTTTTTCTGTTTCTGACTGACTACACTCTGTATGACAGTCTCTAGATCCATCCACATCTCAACAAAGGAGCCAATTTTGTTCTTTTTATGGCTGAGTAATATTCCATTGTATATATGTACCACATCTTTTTTATCCATTCATCTGTCGATGGGCATTTAGGTTGCTTCCATGACCTGGCTGTTGTAAATAGTGCTGCAATGAACAGTGGGGTGCATGTGTCTTTTTGAATTATGGTTTTCTCCGGGTATATGCCCAGTAGTGGGATTGCTGGATCATATGGTAATTCTATTTTGAGGTTTTAAAGAACCTCCATACTGTTCTCCACAGTGGCTGTATCAATTTACATTCCCACCAACAGTGCAAGAGGGTTCCCTTTTCTCCACACCCTCTCCAGCATTTGTTGTTGTAGATTTTCTGATGATGCCCATTCTAACTGCTGTGAGGTGATACCTCACTGGAGTTTTGGTTTGTATTTCTCTAATAGTTAGTGATGTTGAGCAGCTTTTCATGTGCTTCTTGGCCATCTGTATGTCTCCTTTGGAGAAATGTCTATTTAGGTCTTCTGCCCATTTTTGGATTGGGTTGTTTGTTTTTTTGATACTGAGCTGCATGAGCTGCTTATAAATTTTGTGCATTAATCTTTTCTCCGTTGATTCCTTGGCACATATTTCCTCCCATTCTGAGGGTTGTCTTTTCGTCTTGTTTATGGTTTCCTTTGCTGTGCAAAAGCTTTGAAGTTTCATCAGGTCCCATTTGTTTATTTTTGTTTTTATTTCCATTACTCTAGGAGGTGGATCAAAAATATCTTGCTGTGATTTATGTCAAAGAGTGTTCTTCCTGTGTTTTCCTCTAAGAGTTTTATAGTGTCTAGTCTTACATTTAGGTCTCGAATCCATTTTGAGTTTATTTTTGTGTATGGTGTTAGGGAGTGTTCTAATTTCATTCTTTTACATGTAGCTGTCCAGTTTTCCCAGCACCAATTATTGAAGAGACTGTCTTTTCACCATTGTGTGTATATCGTTGCCTTCTTTGTCGTAGGTTAGTTGACCATAGGTGCGTGGGTTTATCTCTGGGCTCTCTATCTTGTTCTGTTGATTTATGTTTCTATTTTTGTGCCAGTACCATATTGTCTTGATTACTGTAGCTTTGTAGTATAGTCTGAAATCTGGAAGCCTGATTACTCCAGCTCCGCTTTTTTCCCCTCAAGACTGTTTTGGCTATTCAGGGTCTTTTGTGACTCCATACAAATTTTAAGATTTTTTGTTCTAGTTCCATAAAAAATGCCCTTGGTAATTTGAAGGGATTGGATTGAATCTGTAGATTGCTTTGGGTAGTATAGTCATTTTCACAATATTGATTCTTCCAATCCAAGAACATGGTATATCCCTCCATCTGTTGGTATCATCTTTAATTTCTTTCATCAGTGTCTTATAGTTTTCTGCATACAGGTCTTTTGTTTCGCTAAGTAGGTTTATTCCTAGGTATTTTATTCTTTTTGTTCCAATGGTAAATGGGAGTGTTTCCTTAATTTCTCTTTCAGATTTTTCATCATTATTGTGTAGGAATGCAAGAGATTTCTGTGCATTAATTTTGTATCCTGCAACTTTACCCAAATTCATTGATTAGCTCTAGTAGTTTTCTGGTGGCCTCTTTAGGATTTTCTATGTATGGTATCATGTCATCTACAAACAGTGACAGTTTTACTTCTTCTTTTCCAATTTGTATTCCTTTTTCTTCTCTGACTGCCGTGGCTAGGACTTCCAAAACTATGTTGCATAATACTGGTGAGAGTGGACATCCTTGTCTCGTTCCTGATCTTGGAGGAAATGCTTTCAGTTTTTCACCATTGAGACTGATGTTTCCTGTGGGTTTGTCACATATGGCCTTTATTATGTTGAGGTAGGTTCCCTCTATGCCCACTTTCTGGAGAGTTTTTATCATAAATCGGTGTTGACTTTTGTCAAAAGCTTTTTCTGCATCTATTGAGATGATCATATGGTTTTTATTCTTCAATATGTTGATATGGTGTATCACATTGATTGATTTGTGTATATTGAAGAATCCTTGCATCCCTGGGATAAATCCCACTTGATCATGGTGTATGATCCTTTTAATGTGTCATTGGATTCTGGTTGCTAGTATTTTGTTGAGGATTTTTGCATCTATATTCATCAGTGATATTGGTCTGTAATGTTCTTTTTTCGTAGTATCTTTGTCTGGTTTTGGTATCAGGGTGATGGTGACCTCATAGAATGAATTTGAAAGTGTTCCTTCCTCTGCAATTTTCTGGAGGAGTTTGAGAAAGATGGGTGTTAGCTCTTCTCTAAATGTTTGATACAATTCACCTGTGAATCCATGTGGTCCTGGACTTTTGTTTGTGGAAGATTTTTAATCACAGTTTCAATTTCATTACTTGTGATTGGTCTGTTCATATTTTCTATTTCTTCCTGGTTCAGTCTTGGAAGGTTATACTTTTATAAGAATTTGTCCATTTCTTCCAGTTTGTCCATTTTATTGGCATGGAGTTGCTTGTAGTAGTCTCTTAGGATGCTTTGTATTTCTGCGGTGTCTGTTGTAACGTCTCCTTTTTCATTTCTAATTTTATTGATTTGAGTCCTGTCCTTTTACTTGATCAGTCTGGCTAATGGTTTATCAATTTTGTTGATCATCTCAAAGAACCAGCTTTTAGTTTTATTGATGTTTGCTATTGTTTTCTTTGTTCCTATTTCATTTATTTCTGCTCTGATTTTTGTGATTTCTTTCCATTTGTTAACTTTGGGTTTTCTTTATTCTTCTTTCTGTCGTTCCTTTAGGTGTATGGTTAGATTTTTTATTTGAGGTTTTTCTTGTTTCTTGAGGTAGGCTTGTATAGCTATAAACTTCCCTCTTAGAACTGCTTTTGCCTCATCCCATAGGTTTTGGATTGTCGTGTTTTCATTGTCATTTGTCTCAAGGTATTTTTTGATTTCCTCTTTGATTTCTTCAGTGATCTCTTGGTTATTTAGTAACATATTGTTTAGCCTCCATGTGTTTGTGTTTCTTACGTTTTTTTCCATAATTGATTTGTAATCTCATAGTGTTGCGGTCAGAAAAGATGCTTGATATGATTTCAGTTTTCTTAACTTTACTGAGGCTTGATTTGTGACCGAAGATGTGATCTATCCTGGAGAATGTTCCGTGCACAATTGAGAAGAAAGTGTAATCTGCTCTTTTTGGATGGAATGTCCTATAAATATCAATTAAATATATGTGGTCTATTGTGTCATTAAAGCTTGTGTTTCCTTATTAATTTTCTGTTTGGAAGATCTGTCTATTGGTGTAAGTGAGGTGTTAAAGTCCCCCACTATTATTGTGTTACTGTCGATTTCCTCTTTTATAGCTGTTAGCAGTTGCCTTATGTATTGAGGTGCCCCTATGTTGGGTGCATAAATATTTACAATTGTTGTATCTTCTTCTTGGATTAATCCCTTGATCATTATGTAGTGTCCTTCCTTGTCTCTTGTAACATTCTTTATTTTAAAGTCTATTTTATCTGGTATGAGTATTGCTACTCTAGCTTTCTTTTGATTTCCATTTGCATGGAATATCTTTTTCCATCCCCTCACTTTCAGTCTGTATGTGTACTTAGGTCTGAAGTGGGTCTCTTGTAGACAGCATATATTTGGGTCTTGTTTTTGTATCCATTCAGCAAGCCTGTGTCTTTTGGTTGGAGCATTTAATCCATTCACGTTTAAGGTAATTATCGATATGTATGTTCTTATTACCATTTTCCTAATTGTTTTGGGTTTGTTTTTGTAGGTCCTTTTCTTCTCTTGTGTTTCCCACTTAGAGAAGTTCCTTTAGCATTTGTTGTAGAGCTGGTTTGGTGGTGCTGAATTCTCTTAGCTTTTGCTTGCCTGTAAAGCTTTTGATTTCTCCATCAATCTGAATCAGATCCTTGCTGGGTAGAGTAATCTTGGTTGTAGGTTCTTCCCTTTCATCACTTTAAGTATACCATGCCACTCCCTTCTGGCTTGTAGTGTTTGTGCTGAGAAATCAGCTGTTAACCTTATGGGAGTTCCCTTGTATGTTATGTGTCAGTTTTCCCTTGCTGCTTTCAATAATTTTTCTGTCTTTAATTTTTGCCAGTTTGGTTACTATATGTCTCAGTGTGTTTCTCCTTGGCTTTATCCTGTATGGGACTCTCTTGTTTCCTGGACTTTGGTGGCTATTTCCTTTCCCACGTTAGGGAAGTTTTCGACTATAATCTCTTCAAATATTTTCTTGGGTCCTTTCTCTCTTCTCCTTCTGGGACCCCTATAATGTGAATGTTGTTGCGTTTAATGTTTTCCCAGAGGTCTCTCAGGCTGTCTTCATTTCTTTTCATTCTTTTTTCTTTATTCTGTTCTGCAGCAGTGAATTCCACCATTCTGTCTTCCAGGTCACTTATCCGTTCTTCTGCCTCAGTTATTCTGCTATTGATTTCTTCTAGTGTAGTTTTAATTTCAGTTGTTGTATTGCTTGTCTCTGTTTGTTTTTTCTTTAATTCTTCTAGGGCTTTGTTAAACATTTCTTGCATCTTCTCAATCTTTGCCTCCATTCTTTTCCTAGCTCCTGGATCATCTTCACTATCATTATTCTGAATTCTTTTTCTGGAAGTTTACCTATCTCCGCTTCATTTAGCTGTTTTTCTGGGGTTTTATCTTGTTCCTTCATCTGGTACACAGCCCTCTGCCTTTTCATCTTGTCTATTTTTCTGTGAATGTGCTTTTTGTTCCTCAGGCTGCAGGATTGTGGGTCTTCTTGCTTCTGCTGTCTGCCCTCTGGTGGATGAGGCCATCTAAGAGACTTGAGCAAGTTTCCTGATGGGAGGGACTGGTGGTGGGTAGAGCTGGCTGTTGCTCTGGTGGGCAGATCTCAGTAAAACTTTAATCTGCTTGTCTGCTGTTGGGTGGGACTGGGTTTCCTCCCTGCTAGTTGTTTGGCCTGAGGCACCTCAACACTAGAGCCTACCTGGCTCTTTGGTGGGGCTAATGGCTGACTCTGGAAGGGCTCACACCAAGGAGTACTTCTCAGAACTTCTGCCAGTGTCCTTGTCCCCACACCTCCGCCTCTGCGGGAGACCATCCAACACTAGCAGGTAGGTCTGGTTCAGTCTCCCCAGGGGTCACTGCTCCTTCCCCTGGGTCCTGATGTGCACACTACTTTGTGTGTGCCCTCCAAGAGCGGAGTCTCTGTTTCCCCTAGTCCTGTCAGAGTCCTACAATCAAATCCCACTAGCCTTCAAAGTCTGATTCTCTAGGAATTCCTCGTCCCCTTGACGGACCCCCAGGTTGGGGAGCCTGACGTGGGGCTCAGAACCTTCAGTCCAGTGGGTGGACTTCTGTGATATAGGTGTTCTCCAGTTTGTGAGTCACTCACCCAGCAGTTTTGGGATTTGATATTATTGTGATTGCGCCCTTCCTACCGTCTCATTGTGGCTTTTCCTTTGTCTTTGGTTGTGGAGTATCTTTTTTGGTGAGTTCCAGTGTCTTCCTATTGATGATTGTTCAGCAGTTAGTTGTGATTCTGGTGTTCTCACAAGAGGGAGTGAGAGCACGTCCCTCTACTCCGCCATCTTGGTTGTATATTGGAACCATTGCTTTTAATTGACATTTTAACTATAAATGTAACATATACACATGGTAAAAATTCGAACAGTGTTCAAGAGTATAAAATGGAAAGTAATTCTCCCTCACTGATCACAAGCCACTGTCCACAAATAAGCACTATTGTTTCTCATGTATCTTAAAAAAAAACAAACCCTTATTACGTTACTTTGGATCTTTTTTTTTAAACTTTACTACTACTTTAGATGGTTTTCTTCAGCCCTAAGCAGTATCATTTTCTCAAATATTGCTTCATATTTTAAGTGTACTTCTTTGGGGGGGCTGGCAAATTGGATATATCCTGACTTCGCCCCACCCAACCCCTGTCTTTTAACATGCTCTGTAGCCTCTCTTTTCTGATATCTTGGGGGAAATCCTGTAGTTTTGACCCTTTTAATTTTAAGAATGGTCTCCTTTTGGCCTCTATGACTTGATTTCAATGATTAAAATTCTTACCAAGCCTAAATAAAAACTTGAGAATCACATATGATTCCTAGCTTTTTTGCTCCCTTCCAGTCTTGGGCCACACACACAGCTGGGACCTATAGAGGGGAAATGACATCGTCATAGCCTTCAATTTCTCTATTTCCCCTACCTCCGTTTCAGTATTTGGAGAGGAGAAGAGATTAGATGAAAGAGGCAAAATCGTTTTTTCTTTTTTTAATAAATTTATTTATTTATTTTTGGCTGTGTTGGGTCTTCATTGCTGTGTGTGGGCTTTTTCTCTAGTTGCTGCAAGCAGGGGCTACTCTTTTTTGTGGTGCACAGGCTTCTCACTATGGTGGCTTCTCTTGCTGCAGAGCACAGGCTCTAGGTGCGCGGACTTCAGTAGTTGTGGCTCGTGGACTCTAGAGTGCAGGCTCAGTAGTTGTGGTGCAGGCTTAGTTGCTCTGTGGCATGTGGGATCTTCCTGGACCAGGGCTCGAACCTGTGTCCCCTGCATTGGCAGGTGGATTCTCAACCACTGTGCCACCAGGGAAGCTCCGAAATCTTTTTTTCTTATCTAGTACTATCATTAAGGTTCTTGCTTGATAAATACTGGCTAAATGAAGCCCTCTATGGTATGTGTCCAAATGCTACTTCTTTGTCAGCTGCATAATTAGGGCCCCTACACCAGAGCTCTCTGACGTGGGTGATACATATTCTGGCTGACATTACCTGTGTCCCTGTCCCTTGCCCTATTTCCACTTCTACCTCTGGTGGTACCTGCACAGTAATTTTCCTTTCTAGTATTTATCCTTCTATCAGTTGGAGGTGGGTAATGAGGGGATGCTCTCAGCAGACATTTATTAGTTCTGCAAAAATGTGTTTAGCTGCTGTTCTTTAGAATGTCCTTACTGACTATTATTTTCATTATTGGGTCTTTAGCAAAATTATTAGACAATAAGAAAATTTCATTCACATATGACGTTTAGTAAGTACTGTGAAATAAAATTCATATTTATGGCAAGACAAGAAAAAAACAAACATAAAAATTCTTCTCTGCCCTTTGGCCTCCTCTCCCCCCACTGTGCATTGTGTGTCCTCCTTATGAATTGACCCAACCTCCCCCATCAGCAGGAGTATCTGCTCAACCATAAACAGCAACATTCTCCTAGCATTAACAAGACAACTCCTTAAATGATAACGTTCTTTCTTGATCTTGTAAAGGGTCACATGACCCACCACAATATTGCTTAAATCTGGATTAAGTAACCTGTCAATAATATGTCATGTAATGTACAACCCTCTGTCTCAAAAAACTTACATAAAGTGTGTCTTGACTTCTAATGGGCAGAACAGTTCTCAGAGCTTTCTGAGATCCTTTTCCCGGGTTATAAGCCTCAAATTTGGCTCAAATAAAATTTTCCAGTTCTTAGATCGACTGATTAATTTTTCATCAACAGTACCTTTGAGGTCAGATAAACATGAGTTCCTACCTGAGCTCTACTGTATACTAACTTGGGCAGGTAACTTCATCTCTTTGGGGCTTTTTTTCCTTATTTGTAAAATGGGAAAAATTATAATTACCTGGAAGGGCTGTTGCAGGGATTATAACACAATGCCTGGTACTTAGTGGGAATGCAACCCAATGTGGCTGTGATTTTAACTATTAAATAAAAGATGCAAGTGATGAAGAACAATTGAGTTAATAACTTTGATATGGGAATAGTCAGTTATAAGAAGTTATCAAATTGATATGTAAGAATATATATTTGGAGAAAAGTAGAAAAAGCAATGGTGTCAGATCTCAAAAGAACTCAGCACCAGGACAGTCTCCAAAATTTCCTGTGCTGGTGGCTGATACAAAGAGGAAATTGCAGAATTTCTCCTGGGGATTTGGGGGTAGCATTTATCATAGCATGTGATTTTCTTTTTAATTGTTGTCATTACAAAATGAAAACTTCAATTTGAAATGACCTTTCTTAGGCTGTGATAAAAAATAGCTTCTCTATGCATTTGTGTAAGGAAAATAGTGTGACTGAATTTAGGAGATAGAAAAAAATAGAGTTAGCCATAATTCAGACAGTGGGTAGTCACCTGTCTTTTCTCTGATTCACACAATGTCTTAAAACTGTGTTAGAAGTGCTTAGCCTGAGATGACTTTACCACCAGCTTTAATCCCAAACATCCATCTTTCTTCTAAGAGATATCACTGTCTGGAAAGGAAAGTTGTTTTTGCTACCCCTGGAAAAAAAGTAGTTGAACAAACCGTAAGCAGTGTTATCTTCTGGAAGATGAAAATGCCTTTCGAATGGACACTGTAAGTCCTCATCTGCTATGTGCAGGAAAGACTTCTATAATACTATACTATGCAAGTGGCGATTGTTAGAACAAAAGAAAGACTAAAAGAGATTATCTTCAATAAAGCTTTTCGGATTCCCACCTTACCCCACCCATCTCCTCCAGATGTACCTCTCCTGTAGCAATTCATACCTCTCTCAGGCATCTAATTATACACTGTCTAGAGTATTTTTTTGTCTCTTGCTAAGCCCTTAAGGCAGGGTATTTGCCTTATTCGTTTTCTTTTTTGTAACCTGTATGTTCCAGGTCTCACCAGCACACAGCTGCAAAATAAGGTCACTAGAGTTTTGTTTTCCCACAGAGCAAAACTTTGTGTTTTATTCCACTGTGTTTCTGACAACAAAACTGAAGAATTCAGAAAGCTAAATTATTCTAGCAAATTGCTATTAGAAAGGGAAGGAGCGTCTTTAGTAATCAAACTGAAAACATTATAGTTGAAGTGTATTCTTGAGATCTTGGAACCATTCTTGCTTTTGAAAGAATGGACTGTGTTCAGAGACAAGATTATACTACAGGGCCAGTGGGCCACTTCTCTTCCTTAGCTAGTATTGGTGGGAGATCCTGAATTCATCCAATATGTAGTTTTTGAGGATTCACAAAGTGCAATCTGTTGTTCACTCCTATCTCATCCCTCAGTGTTTGGGACTTGTTTGGGACTATGTCACATTCACAGTGATTTTTTTTTTTTTTTTTTTTTGCGGTACGCGGGCCTCTCACTGTTGTGGCCTCTCCCGTTGCGGAGCACAGGCTCCGGACGCGCAGGCTCAGCGGCCATGGCTCACGGGCCCAGCCGCTCCGTGGCATATGGAATCCTCCCGGACCAGGGCACAAACCCGTGTCCCCTGCATTGGCAGGCGGACTCTCAGCCACTGCATCACCAGGGAAGCCCTCACAGTGATCTTTGATTGCACGAAGGGAGATACAGATTTTACTTTCTCTCTCTTAACACTGACTGTCCACTACTGATAAGGCACCATGGAGTAGATTCTGTGCCAGTGAACCTGGCTGCCACATGCAGCATTTATCAGTTATTCAGTCCCATTAATATTTACTGAGAACAATGTCAGAGCCTGAGATGGGTAATACAAAGATAAGTAAGACATGCTCCTCACTCCAGAGGTTGAGGGGTGTTGAGTCTCTGCCATCAGACTCTGTGTGTGTGTGTGTGTGTGTGTGTGTGTGTGTGTGTGTGTGTGTGTGATTTATTGTCTTCCTCACTCCATTAGACTCTCAGTTCCTTGAAGAACAGTCTTTATTTTTTTAATTTTATTTTTTAAGTTAACATGCAGTAAAATTGACTTGGGGTGTACAGTTCTATGAATTTTAATGTATATATAGATTTAAATAACTGTCACTACAATCATGATTCAGAAAAGTTCCATCTCCAAAACTCTCTCATGCTGCTCCTTTGTAGTCAAGTTCCCCTCCCACCTCTAGCCCCTGGCAACAAGTAATCTGTTCTCTCTATATAAAGTTGTTCTTTTTCCAGAATGTTATATACCTAGAATTATACAGTATGCAACTTTAGAAACTGGCTTTTTTCATTCAGCATAATGCCTTTAAGATTCATCTATATTGGTACATATATCTGTTCTCTCTATATAAAGTTGTTGTTTTCCAGAATGTTATATACCTAGAATCATACAATATGCAACTTTTAGAAACTGGCTTTTTTCATTCAGCATAATGCCTTTAAGATTCATCTATATCATTGCGTGTGTCAATAGTTCATTTTTTTTTCTTGCTGAGTAGTATTGCATTGTATGGGCATAACACAGTGTGTTTATGCATTCAAGTGTTGAAAAACATTTGTTTATTTTTATTTTTTGGTGACGGTGAACAGAATTGTTATAAACACTCACATGTAGGTTTTGGTGTCAACGTTAAGTTTTGATTTCTCTAGGGTAAATACCTAAGAGTGAACTGCTGGGTCATATGTACATGTATGTTTATAAGAAACTACCAAACTGTCGTCCAGCTTGTAATATTCTGCATTTTCTCAGGCAATGCATGAGGGTTCCAGTTGCTCTGTATTCTTGTCAGCACCTGGTGCTGTTAGTATTTTCCATTTTAGCCATTCTAATTAGTATAGAGTGGTATCTCATCCTGGTTTTAATTTGATTTCCCAGAATTCCCTGGCTAATGGCTAGTAATATTAAACATCCTTTTATGGGCTTATTTGCCTTCTGTATGTGATCTTTTGTGAAGTCTTTTGTCTATTTTTAAATTGGGTTGTTTGTTTTCTTACCATTGAGCTTTGAGAGGTTATATATATATATATAAAGTTACAGAGCCTTTGTTGTATATGTAATTTCCAAAAAATTTCACTGGTCTGTGTCTTGTCTTTTTACTTTCTTTACTGTCATTTTAAGAACAAAAAACCTTAAATTTGAAGAAGTCTAATATATCAATTTTTTCTTCTCTGATTGTACTTTTTGGTGTCATGTCTGTAATCTCTTTTCCTAACTCAGGTCATGAAGATTTTCCCCATATTTTCTTCTAAAAGTTTTAGAGTTGTGGGTTTTATATTTACATCTCTGATCATTTTGACTTAATTTTTGTTCAAGGGGTAATATTTAGGTCAAAATTCATTTTATTTTTTATGCATGGATTATCAACCGATTGTTCGAAAAGACTATCCTTTCTCCATTGAATTTCCTTTGCACCTATTAAAAATCAATTGGCTATTTTTCTGGGAGTTTACTTCCAGACTCTAGTCTATACCATTGATCTATCTGTCTGTCCTTTCACCAGTATCGCACTGTCTTAATTACTATAGCTTTATTTCATACTCAATAATGGGTAGTGTGATTCCTCCAACTTTATTCTTTCTTTTCAAAATTGTTGTGGCTATTCTGCTTCCCTTTCCTTTCCATATAAATTTTTAAATCAGCTTGGCTAATTCTACCAAAATTTCTGCTGGGGATTTTATTGGAATTACATTAAATCTATAGATCAATATGGGGAGAGAAAATTGAGATCTTTGCTATGATGAGCCTTCCAGTCTATGAACAACATGTGTTTCTCTACTTAGGTCTTTGAATTTTTCATCAGTGTTTTATAGTTTTTATTTTTAATTTTTTAAATTAAAAATTTATTTATTTATTTATTTTTGGTTGTGTTGGGTCTTTGTTGCTTCACGTGGGCTTTCTCTAGTTGTGCAAGTGGGAGCCACTCGTCATTGCGGTGCACGGGCTTCTCATTGTGGTGGCTTTTCTTGCCGTGGAGCACGGGCTCTAGGTGCGTGGGCTTCAGTAGTTGTGGCACACAGGCTCAGTAGTTGTGGTGCACGGGCTTAGTTGCACCGCAGCATGTGGCGTCTTCCCAGGCCAGGGATCAAACCCGTGTCCCCTGCATTGGCAGGTAGATTCCTAACCACTGTGCCGCAAGGGATGTCCCTATAGCTTTTAGCACATAGATCCTGTCCATGTTTTGTTAGATTTATTCCAAGGTATGACATATTTTTGGAGCTATTGTAAGTAGGATTATTTTTTATCTCTTTCCAGGTATTCATGGTTAGTATATTAATTGTCAAATTACCATGCACTTAATGGCTTTAAATGATGAAAATTTATTATCTTACAATGCTGTAGGTCAGAAGTCCAACACAGGTCTCATTGGACTAAAATCCAAGGTATCAGGAGGGCTGCATTTCTTATTGAAGGCTCTAGAAAATAATCTTTGCCTTCTCCAGATTCTAGAGGTCAACCACATTCCTTGGTCATGCCCCCCTTCCTCCATCTTCAAAACCAGCAATGGCAGATCAAGTCTTCTGACCTTGCATCTTTCCTTTCATCTCTTTCTGACCTTAGCTGGAAAATGTTCTCCAACTTTAAGTGCTCATGTGATTATATTGGGTCCACCTGGATAATCCAGGATAACCTCCCTATCTCAAAATCTTTAACCTTAATCACATCTGTAAAGTCTTTTTTTCTGTGTAAAGTAACATTTGCAGATTCCAAAGATTATGCCGTGGACATCTTTTGAAGACCTTTATTCTGCTTAGCACAGCTAGTACATAGAAATTTGGCTGATATTTTGTGTTGACTTTGTGACCTTGCTAAACACAAACACGTTTATTAGTTGTAGCTCTTTCTTTTTCTTCTCTCCCTCCCTCCCTTCTTTCTTCATTTCCTTTGTTTCCTTCCTTCCTTCCTCTCTCCCTCCTTCCCTCCCTCCCACCTTCATTTTTTTCTTTTCTTTTCTTTCTTTCTTGTTTTATACACAGACAATCATATCATCTATGAATGGGGAGAGCTTTATTTCTTTCTTTTCAATCTGGATGATCCCTTCTGCCCTTCTACATCTTTTTCCTTTGGCTAGAATCTTGAGTGTTGAATAGAAGTTGTGAGAATTGACATTATTGTCCTGTTGTTGATATCGGGGGAAAACATTTGTTTTTTCACCCTTAAGCATAATGTTAGCTATAGGTTTTTATAGATGCCCTTTTTTTTGCTGAGCTTTTCTTTTCTGTTTTCTTTCTTCTTTTTTTTTTTTTTAGCATAAGTAGACATTGAATTTTGTCAAATGCTTTTTCTGTATCAATTAATAGGATTATCTGGGTTTTCTCCTCTAGACTTTAATGTAATGGATTCTATTGACTGACTTTTATATATTGAATCAGCTGTGTATTCCAGAATAAACCACAATTGGTCATAATGTACTTTCTTTATATTTTGCTAGATTTGCTATTTTTTGGAGGTCTTTTACATCTGTGTTTATGAGGGATATTGGTCTATAGTTTGCTCATACTGCTTTTGTCTGGTTTTTGTATTAGGGATATCTGGCCTCATAATAGGAGTTGGGAAGTATTGCCTCTTCTCATATTGGGTTGGCCAAAAAGTTCGTTCAGGTTTTTCTGTAAGATATTACGGAAAAAGCCAAATGAACTTTTTGGCTGACTCAGTATTTTCTGGAAGCGTTTGTATAGAATTGGTGTTAATTCTTCCTTAAATGTCAGGTAGAATTCTCCATTAAAATAATATCGTCCTGGAGATTACTCTTTTGGGAGCTTTTAAATTATGTATTGGATTTCTTTAATAGTTGTAGGACTTTTCAGATTATATTTAATTTTAACTGAGTTTCTGGCTGATAGGCTCTTGTTCTTAAAGAATTGTAAATTGTATACTCCCTTATTATCCTTTTAATGTCTATGGAATCTGTAATGATATTTTCTTTTATTCCTAATATTGGTAATTGTCTAAGTGCACTTGAAAAAATGTATATTTTTCTCTTGTTGGGGGAGTGTTTTGCACATGTCAATTAAATTCACTTGGTTGTTGGTGGTGTTCAGTTCTTAAGTAACCTTGCTGATTTTCTATCTACTAATTCTGTCTGTTACTGAGACAGGGAGGTTGTAATCTCCAGCTATAATTATGGATTTGTCTCTTACTCTTTCAGTTTCTGTCAATTTCTAATTCATGTGTTTTGAAGCCTTGTTGTTAGGTATGTGCCCATTTTGGACTCTTACATCTTCCTGGTGAAGTGACCCTTTATCATGTGATATCTCTTTTTAATCCCTGGTCTCTGAAATCTGTTTTGTCTGTTATTAAAATAACTACTCCAATTTTCTTTTGATTAGTGCTTACATTTTATATGTTTTTCCATCCTTTTCGTCTTTATCATTATATTTAAAGTGTGTTTCTTGTAGACAGTATGTAGTTGTATTTTTAAAAAATGTTCTGGCTGTCTCTGCCTTTCAACTGGTGTGTTTAGATAATTTATGTTTAATATAATTCTTCCCATGTTTGGATTTAGGTCTAGTATTTGATGTTTTTTTTTCTATTCTGTTTTTTGTTCCCAGTTCCCTTTTCTGCTTTATTTTGGGTTAATTGAACGTTGTTTTATCATTTCATTTTAATTTTTCTGTTGTGTTTTAGATAATAACACACACAATTTGATCTACAGATAGATACTTGACTTTACATGATATACTTAGAATTAATATTTTACCACTTCAAGTGGAATGTAAAAAGCTTGCCATCATCATTTAGAGCTATTTAACCTTCCCACTTTATGTCACATCAATAGTTTTTTTTATGAGTTATATCTATAAACAATGACAACGCAGTCAGACAGTGTTTTAGTTTTTCCGTTCAACCATCAAACATATTTTACAGACTTCAAGAAGAGAATAGTCTATATATTTATGACTTCTGTTGCTCCTTTTCATTTCTTAGGCTCCATTTTTCTTCCTCCTATCATTTCACTTGTGTTTGAGGAATTTCCTTTAACAGTTCTATTGGAATAGATCTGCTGGCAACCAATTACTTCATGTTCCTCCATTGGAGGAGCTCTTTATTTCACCTTAATTTCTGAAGGATACTTTTGCTGGATATATAATTCTGGGTTGACATTTTCTTTAAGCACTATAACAATGTTCTACTTCTTTCTGACCTCCATTATTTTTGGTGAGAAATATCAGCCATTTAATTCATTGTTTCTCTACAGGTAATGTATCATTTTCCTTGACTTTCACTATTTTTCTTTGTCTTTAGTTTTCAGCAGTTTATTATGTGTCTGGGTGGAGATTTCTTTGGGTATCTTTTTGGGGGTTTGCTGAGTGTTAATCCTTTTGGTATTGTCTCCCAGATCACTTAAACCTTGTTAATTATTTTCAATCTTTTTTATGCTTCTCAGATAGGATAGATTCTATTGTCCTATCATCAAGTTCATGGACTCTTTCCTCTATTTATCATCATCCTGCTATTAAAACCATCCAGTGCCTTAAAAATTTTTACTATTGTATTGTTTTCAATTTCCAAATTTCCATTTGGTTCTTATTTATACATTTTATTTCTTTGCTAAGACTCTCTATATTTCCATCCATCTTAAGAGTTTTGCCCTTATTTTGGAGAATATTTTTTATAATTGCTGTGTTACAGTCAGTTGGACACTTACAACACCTTTGTCATCTCACTGATGGCATTTGTTGATTTTCTTTTCCCATGTGAGTTGAGGTTTTCCTGGTTCATCATCTCTGCCAGATAAGTTTGGATTGTATCCAGGCCATTTTGGGTATTCTGTGATGAGACTCTGGGTCTTATTTAAGTCCCATGGAAAATGTTTATTTTTGTTTCATCACCCAGTTGACCCAGTTGATTTCAGACAAATCTTCTGTAGCTTGTGATTTCAATGGAAGTTTTGTTTTCAAATTCTTTGCCATGTTATTCTGATCTGTCCCATGTGGGTGCCACCCAGTGACCAGTCTTAGACTCAGGAGATGGTTTATCACTTAGTTCACTTCTTAAAGTCTTTGGTGAGCTTTAAAGGATCAGATCCACACATGTACTTCTCAGGAGTGTGCAGAAAATTAACAGATAATTTTATGGGGTCATTGTTCCGATCTCTTCCCTCTCCATGATCTCTCTGGTACTTTCTGCCTGTCACAATCCTTTGAGTTTCCTGGACAGAAAGCTGGGCCTTTATTTACCATGGTCTACCACATACTTCCCTTGGGAAAATGGAGAAAGAAAAAGAGACAATAGGGATTTACTACACACTCTTGGGGCCACAGATCCTCGGATCAAACTGGAATATTCCCCTGCATTTTAGGCACCTGCTTGCCTCTGATTCTGCCACTGTCAATGCTGCTACCCACATGGGACTGTCCTGGCACTGGAGGGTAAGAAGATGAAGGAAGGAACATCCCAGATATCTCTTACACTCCCTCTGAGAATTAGGAAGCCCCTTTCCCATTCTTGTAGACAGAACAAGAGGGCTTCTTCAGGAGCTGTTTCTATCTGTGCCCATGGTCACTTTTGGGCTTTGGGCTGCTTTAAATCCAGACTGAGGCGTCCTGGGGGGAAAATTAGTAAACTCACTGTCACTTCATTAGTGCTTTAAATTTTGGTGTTCTGTTCCAATCTACCTGCTACTATTTTTTTCTTTTAAAGACTTTGTTTTTTTCAGAGAAGTTTAGGTTAACCACAAAATGGAGAGGAAAGTACAGAGATTTCCTATATATCCTCGGCCCCCACAAATGCATATCTTCCTCCATTATCAGCATCACTTACCAAAGTGACACATTTGTTACAATTGATGAGCCTACATTGACACATCATAATTGGGAATCATAATTCCCAAAGTCCATAGTTTCCTTTAGGGTTCACTCCTAATGTGTACGTTCTATGGATTTCAACAAATTTATATAACATAATCCATTGCTATGGTATAATATAAAGTATTTTCACTGTCCTAAAGATCCACTGTGCTCAACCTGTTCATCCCTCCCCACACCCAAACCCCTGACAATCACTAATTTCCTTTTTTGTTTTTTTTACTATCTTCATAGATTTGCCTTTTCCAGAATGTCATTTGACCCTTGAACAACACAAGTTTGCACTGCATGGGTCCACTTATATGTAGATTTCTTTCAATAGTAAATACCATAGTACTACATGATCCAAAGTTGGCTGAATCCATGGATATGGTGGAGGAACCATGGATACTGTGGACTGACTACAGTTACATATGGATTTTCAACTGCATGGAGGGTTGGTGCCCCTAACCCCCACGTTCAAGGGTCAGCTGTAGTTGGTATCATACAGTGTATAGGCTTTTCAGATTGGCTTCTTTCACTTAGTAATTTGCATTTGAGTTTCTTTCATGTCTATTCATGGCTTGATAGCTCATTTCTTTTTAGTACTGAGCAATATTCCAGCACAGATGTACCACAGATTATTTTTCAGCTTACCTACTGAAGGACATTTTGGTTGCTTCCAAGTTTTGGCAGTTATGAATAAAGTTGTTATAAACATCCTTGTGCAAGTTTTTGTGGGGACAGAAGTTTCAGCTCCATTGGGTAAGTTCTAAGGCAAGTGATTGCTGGATTGTGTCATAAGAGTATGTTAATTTTGTAAGACACCAACCATCTTCTAAAGTAGCAGTATCGTTTTGTATTCCCACCAGTAATGTGTGATAGTTCCTTTTATCCACATTCTTGTCAGCTTTTGGTGGTGTTAGTGCCTGGATTTTGGCCATTCTAATAGGTATGTAGTGGTATCTCATTGTTTTAATTTGCACTTCCCTGGTGATAGATGATGTAGAGCATCTCCCCATATGCTTATTTACCATCTGAATATCTTCTCTGATGAGGCGTCTGTTAGGTCTTTGGCTCATTTTTTAAAAGTGGATTGTTTTTCTTATTCTTGAATTTTTAGAGTTCTTAGTATATTTTGGATAGCCATTCTTTATCAGATGAATCTTTTGCAAATATTTTTTTCCACTCTATGGCTTGTGTTTTCATTCTGTTTTCTCATTTTCATTTACAGGACAAAAGTTTTTAATTTGAATGAAATAAATTTTTTAGTTATTTATTTTATGGATTGTGTCTTGGTGTTATATCTAAAATTCATTGCCCTACCCAAGGTCATCTAGGTTTTCTCCTGTGGTGACTTAGAGGAGTCTGGAGTAGTTATATTCACATTCAGGATGACACTTGTCAGCTGGGCTCAGGCTGGAAAGCACCTTACCCCACAAGGTCTCCTATTACTGATAAAATATTTGGATGGACCATGTTAATTTGTCCTGCTCCATGTTGGTCTGTACTTTCTACGTGAGCATTATTGGTAGTCATTCTATCACTAGAGGACAGCTTTCCAGCAGTTGGCTGTTTTGTGCTTAGCTATAGAACCAAAATCTCCAATAGTGGTCAGATTCTCATTTCAGCTCCTAATACGGCATTCAGGCATTATATTGAAGTTTACAATTTTTGTTATTACCTTGAGCTGAGCAGTGACTAACTGGTAAGCTTCCTCCCTTGAGTCTCTTCGTTTGGCTGTGCACGAGTAAGGTTCTTCAAACCTTTACTCTGTTCAGTTTTCTGATGTAGAATTGATAGGTAGTTAATGCTTCTACACAAATACTTAATTTAAAAAAGGAGGTGAGTGGTGGGTTGTGCAGCTAATGGCTTCACAGGTGAATTTTGGAGTGAAGCAGAAATGGAACATGCTATTATTAACCCTCACTCATAGAACCTTCTATCACATTTTTAATAATATTTGGTTGACTCAGGGTTGGGTCTCCCTGGAAGTAAGCTTGGACTTTGGATCCTAGCTAACTGAACATTGCAGTAAGCAGTTGTCTCTCAAAGTCTCTTTCTTTCTCTGAGAGAATTCTAGCGGGAAATCTGTATACTGAGCAGCATTTCTCCCATAACACCTGGGTGATTTGGAATGATTGTGATGCTTGGTGGGATGAGTTTGTGCACAGAGGGAAAAGCAATCAGTTACCACAAACATGCCTCCAGTTTCTGTTACCCAGTCCCCGGGGACTAATACTAATACTACGGGCTTGCGAGATTAATTTCAAGATAAGCTGCCTAATTGACAGTGTTCCTGTGAAAAACCTGCCATTATTCATTTTAGCATCCTTATTCCGAAAAAAAAAATTACATAGGCCCTCAGGAGCAAACCCAGGGTTTACACTTATGAGCCATTCTGAGTTCTCATTCATGTCAGTCTGGTCTCCATCCTTGGAGACTTCACTACCCTGGGAAGCTCAGGGCCTGCTCATTGTGCCCCTCCTGCTGCTTGACTCCCATTGACAGACCGCTCTCTGTTTCTTTACCTGCCATACTTAAATGTCTAAACCCTGGATTCCTCTCTTTTTAAAATTTTATTTATTTATTTATTTTTTAACATCTTTATTGGAGTATAATTGCTTTACAATGGTGTGTTAGTTTCTGCTTTATAACAAAGTGAATCAGTTATACATATACACATATACCCATATCTCTTCCCTCTTGCTTCTTCCTCCCTCCCACACTCCCTATCCCACCCCTCTAGATGGTCAAAAAGCACCGAGCTTATCTCCCTGTGCTATGCGGTTTCTTCCCACTAGCTATTTAACATTTGGTAGTGTATATATGTCCACTCTCTCACTTTGTCCCAGCTTACCCTTCCCCCTCCCTGTATCTCAAGTCCATTCTCTAGTAGGTCTGCGTCTTTATTCCCGTCTTGCCCCTAGGTTCTTCATGACCATTTTTTGTTTTGTTTTTTAGATTCCATACATATGTGTTAGCACACGGTGTTTGTTTTTCTCTTTCTGACTTACTTCACTCTGTATGACAGACTCTAGGTACATCCACCTGACTACAAATAACTCAATTTCGTTTCTTTTTATGGCTGAGTAATATTTCATTGTATATATATGCCACATCTTTATCCATTCATCTGTTGATGGACACTTAGGTTGCTTCCATGTCCTGGCTATTGTAAATAGAGCTGCAATGAACATTGCGGTATATGACTCGTTTTGAATGATGGTTTTCTCAGGGTATATGCCCAGTAGTGGGATTGCTGGGACGTATGGTGGTTCTAATTTTAGTTTTTAAAGGAACCTCTATACTGTTCTCCATAGTGCCTGTATCAATTGATATTCCCACCAACAGTGTATGAGGGTTCCCTTTTCTCCACACCCTCTCCAGCATTTATTGCTTGTAGATTTTTTGATGGTGGCCATTCTGACCGGTGTGAGGTGATACCTCATTGTAGTTTTGATTTGCATTTCTCAAATGATTAATGATGTTAAGCATTCTTTCAAATATTTGTTGACAATCTGTATATCTTCTTTGGAGAAATGTCTATTTAGGTAATCTGCCTATTTTTGGATTGGGTTTATTTTTTGATATTGAGCTGCATGAGCTGCTTATAAATTTTGGAGATTAATCCTTTGTCAGTTGCTTCATTTGCAAATATTTTCTCCCATTCTGAGGGTTGTCTTTTCATTTTCTTCATGGTTTCCTTTGCTGTGCAAAAGATTTTATGTTTCATTAGGTCCCATTGGTTTATTTTAATCTATAAAAGCTTTATTAATTTTTTTTTTTTTTTGGCGGTACACGGGCCTCTCACTGCTGTGGCCTCTCCTGCTGCGGAGCACAGGCTCCGGACGCACAGGCCCAGCGGCCATGGCTCATGGGCTACTCGCTCCGTGGCATGTGGGATCCCCCCGGACCGGGACGTGAACCCACGTCACCCGCATCGGCAGGCAGACTCCCAACCACTGTGCCACCAGGGAAGCCCTAATCTCTTCTTTTTTTTTTTTTTTTTACATCTTTATTGGAGTATAATTGCTTTACAATGGTGTGTTAGTTTCTGCTTTATAACAAAGTGAATCAGTTATACATATACATATGTTCCCATATCTCTTCCCTCTTGCATCTCCCTCCCTCCCACCCTCCCTATCCCACCCAACCAGGTGGTCACAAAGCACCGAGCTGATCTCCCTGTGCTATGCGGCTGCTTCCCACTAGCTATCTATTTTACGTTTGGTAGTGTATATATGTCCATGCCACTCTCTCACTTTGTCACAGCTTACCCTCCCCCCTCGCCATATTGTCAAGTCCATTCTCTAGTAGGTCTGTGTCTTTATTCCCGTCTTACCCCTAGGTTCTTCATGACATTTTTTTTTCTTAGATTCCATATATATGTGTTAGCATACGGTATTTATCTTTCTCTTTCTGACTTACTTCACTCTGTATGACAGACTCTAGGTCCATCCACCTCACTACAAATAACTCAATTTCGTTTCTTTTTATGGCTGAGTAATATTCCATTGTATGTACGTGCCACATCTTCTTTATCCATTCATCCAATGATGGACACTTAGGTTGTTTCCATGTCCTGGCTATTGTAAGTAGAGCTGTAGTGAACATTTTGGTACATGACTCCTTTTGAATTATGGTTTTCTCAGGGTATATGCCCAGTAGTGGGATTGCTGGGTCATATGGTCATTCTATTTATAGTTTTTTAAGGAACCTCCATACTGTTCTCCATAGTGGCTGTACCAATTCACATTCCCACCAGCGGTGCAAGAGTGTTCCCTTTTCTCCACACCCTCTCCAGCATTTATTGTTTCTAGATTTTTTGATGATGGCCATTCTGACTGGTGTGAGATGATATCTCATTGTAGTTTTGATTTGCATTTCTCTAATGATTAATGATGCTGAGCATTCTTTCATGTGTTTGTTGGCACTCTGTATATCTTCTTTGGAGAAATGTCAATTTAGGTCTTCTGCCCATTTTTGGATTGTTTTATTTATTTTTTTGTTATTGAGCCACATGAGCTGCTTATACATTTTGGAGATTAATCCTTTGTCAGTTGCTTCATTTGGAAATATTTTCTCCCATTCTGAGGGTTGCCTTTCAGTCTTGGTTATGGTTTCCTTTGCTGTGCAAAAGCTTTGACGTTTCATTAGGTCCCATTTGCTTATTTTTGTTTTTATTTCCATTTCTCTAGGAGGTGGGTCAAAAAGGATCTTGCTGTGATTTATGTCATAGAGTGTTCTGTGTGTGTTTTCTTCTAAGAGTTTGATAGTTTCCGGCCTTACATTTGGGTCTTTAATCCATTTACAGCTTCTTTTAGTGTATGGTGTTAGGGAGTGATCTAATCTCATACTTTTACATGTACCTGTCCAGTTTTCCTAGCACCATTTATTGAAGAGGCTGTCCTTTCTCCACTGTACATTCCTGCCTCCTTTATCAAAGATAAGGTGACCATATGTGTGTGGGTTTATCTCTGGGCTTTCTATCCTGTTCCATTGATCTATCTTTCTGGTTTTGTGCCAGTACCATACTGTCTTGATTACTGTACCTTTGTAGTATAGTCTCAAGTCAGGGAGCCTGATTCCTCCAGCTCCATTTTTCGTTCTCAAGATTGCTTTGGCTCTTTGGGGTCTTTTGTGTTTCCATACAAGTTGTGAAATTTTTTGTTCTAGTTCTGTGAAAAATGTCAGTGGTGGTTTGATAGGGATTGCATTGAATCTGTAGATTGCTTTGGGTAGTAGAGTCATTTTCACAATGTTGATTCTTCCTATCCAAGAACATGGTATACCTCTCCATCTATTTGTATCATATTTATTTCTTTCATCAATGTCTTATAATTTTCTGCATGCAGGTCTTTTGTCTCCTTAGGTAGGTTTATTCCTAGATATTTTATTCTTTTTGTTGTAATGGTAAATGAGAGTGTTTTCTTGATTTCAGTTTCATATTTTACATCATTAACGTAAAGGAATGCCAGAGATTTCTGTGCATTAATTTTGTATCCTGCTACTTTACCAAATTCATTGATTAGCTGTAGTAGTTTTCTAGTAGCATGTTTAGGATTCTCTATGTATAGTATCATGTCATCTGCAAACAGTGACAGCTTTATGTCTTCTTTTCCGATTTGGATTCCTTTTATTTCCTTTTCTTCTCTGATTGCTGTGGCTAAAACTTCCAAAACTATGTTGAATAAGAGTGGTGAGAGTGGGCAACCTTGTCTTGTTCCTGATCTTAGTGGAAATGCTTTCAGTTTTTCACCATTGAGGACGATGTTGGCTGTGGGTTTGTCATATATGGCCTTTATTATGTTGAGGAAAGTTCCCTCTAGGCCTACTTTCTGGAGGGTTTATATCATAAATGGGTGTTGAATTTTGTTGAAAGCTTTCTCTGCATCTATTGAGATGATCATATGGTTTTTCTCCTTCAGTTTGTTAATATGGTGTATCACGTTGATTGATTTGCATATATTGAAGAATGCTTGCATTCCTGGAATAAACCCCACCTGATCACGGTGTATGATCCTCTTAATGTGCTGTTGGATTCTGTTTGCTAGTATTTTGTTGAGGATTTTTGCATCTATGTTCATCAGTGATATTGGCCTGTAGTTTTCTTTCATTGTGACATTTTTGTCTGGTTTTCGTATCAGGGTGATGGTGTGCTCGTAGAATGACTTTGGAATGTTCCTCCCTCTGCTATATTTTGGAAGAGTTTTGAGAAGGATAGGCGTTAGGTCTTCTCTAAATGTTTGATAGAATTTGCCTGTGAAGCCGTCTGGTCCTGGGCTTTTGTTTGTTGGAAAATTTTTAATCACAGTTTCAATTTCAGTGCTTGTGATTGGTCTGTTCATATTTTCTATTTCTTCCTGATTCTGTCCTGGCAGTTTGTGCAATTTGAAGAATTTGTCCATTTCTTCCAGTTTGTCCATTTTATTGGCATAGAGTTGCTTGTAGTAATCTCTCATGATCTTTTGTATTTCTGCAGTGTCAATTGTTACTTCTCCTTTTACATTTCTAATTCTATTGATTTGAATCTTCTACTTTCTTTTTTTGATGAGTCTGGCTAATCAATTTTGTTTATCTTCTCAAAGAACCAGCTTTTAGTTTTATTGATCTTTGCTATCGTTTCCTTCATTTCTTTTTCATTTATTTCTGATCTGATCTTTAAGATTTCTTTCCTTCTGCTAACTTGGGGTTCTTTTGTTCTTCTTTCTCTAATTGCTTTAGGTGCAAGGTTAGGTTGTTTATTCGAGATGTTTCCTGTTTCTTAAGGTAGGATTGTATTGCTATAATCTTCCCTCTTAGAACTGCTTTTGCTGCATCCCATAGGTTTTCAGTCATTGTGTGTCCATTTTCATTTGTTTCTAGGTATTTTTTATTTCCTCTTTGATTTCTTCCATGACCACTTCGTTATTAAGTAGTGCATTGTTTAGCCTTCATGTGTTTGTAATTTTTACAGATCTTTTCCTGTAATTGATCTCTAGTCTCATAGCGTTGTAGATGGAAAAGATACTTGATACGATTTCAATTTTCTTAAATTTACCAAGCTTGATTTGTGACCCAATATATGATGTATCCTGGAGAGTGTTCCATGAGCACTTGATAAAAATGTGTATTCTGTTGTTTTTGGATGGAATGTCCTATAAATATCAATTAAGTCCATCTTGTTTAATGTATCATTTAAAGCTTGTGTTTCCTTATTTATTTTCATTTTTGATGATCTGTCCATTGGCGAAAGTGGGGTGTTAAAGTCCCCTACTAAGATTGTGTTACTGTCTATTTCCCCTTTTATGGCTGTTAGTATTTGCCTTATGTATTGAGGTGCTCCTATGTTGGGTGCCTAATATTTACAATTGTTATATCTTCTTCTTGGATTGATCCGTTGATCATTATATAGTGTCCTTCTTTGATTCTTCTAATAGTCTTTATTTTAAAGTCTATTTTGTCTGATATGAGAATCGCTACTCCAACTTTATTTTGGTTTCCATTTGCATGGAATATCTTTTTCCATTCCCTCACTTTCAGTCTGTATGTGTCTCTAGGTCTGAAGTGGGTCTCTTGTAGACAGCATATAAATGGGTCTTGTTTTTGCATCCATTCAGCCATACTGTGTCTTTTGGTGGGAGCATTTAATCCATTTACATAAAGGTAATTATCGATATGTGTGTTCCTATTCCCATTTTCTTAATTGTTTTGGGTTTTTATTGTGGGTCTTTTCCTTCTTTTGTGTTTCTTGCCTAGAGAAGTTCCTTTAGCATTTGTTGTAAAGCTGGTTTGGTGGTGCTGAACTCTCTCAGCTTTTGCTTCTCTGTAAAGGTTTTAATTTCTCCATCAAATCTGAATGAAATCCTTGCTGGGTAGTGTAATCTTGGTTGTAGATTTCTCTCCTTCATCACTTTAAATATGTCCTACCAGTCCCTCTGGCTTGCAGAGTTTCTGCTGAAAGGTCAGCTGTTAACCTTTTGGGGATTCCCTTGTTTGTTATTTTTCCCTTGCTGCTTTTAATATTTTTTCTTTGTATTTAATTTTTGACAGTTTGACTAATATGTGTCTTGGCATGTTTCTCCTTGGATTTGTCCTGTGTGGGACTCTCTGTTCGTCCTGGACTTGATTAACTATTTCCTTTCCCATATTAGGGAAGTTTTGAACTATAATCTCTTCAAATATTTTCTCAGTCCCTTTCTTTTTCTCTTCTTCTTCTGGAACCCCTATAATTCAAATGTTGGTGCATTTAATGTTGTCCCAGAGGTCTCTGAGACTGTCCTCAGTTCTTTTCATTCTTTTTTCTTTATTCGCTCTGCAGTAGT
This sequence comes from Monodon monoceros, assembly GCF_005190385.1. Taxonomy (NCBI): domain Eukaryota; kingdom Metazoa; phylum Chordata; class Mammalia; order Artiodactyla; family Monodontidae; genus Monodon; species Monodon monoceros. The sequence goes on from NW_021703778.1 coordinate 135,387,657, forward strand.
TATTTCCACTATTTTATCTTCCAGGTCACTTATCCGTTCTTCTGCCTCAGTAATTCTGCTATTTATCCCATACAGGGTATTTTCAATTTCATTTATTGTTTTGTTCATCATTGCTTGTTTCATCTTTAGTTCTTCTAGGTCCTTGTTAAATGTTTCTTGCATTTTCTCTGTTCTATTTCCAAGATTTTGGATATCTTTACTATCATTATTCTGAATTCTTTTTCAGGTAGACTGCCTATTTCCTCTTCATTTGTTAGGTCTGGTGGGTTTTTATCTTGCCCCTTCATCTGCTGTGTGTTTTTCTGTCTTCTCATTTTGCTTATCTTACTGTGTTTGGGGTCTCCTTTTTGCAGGCTGCAGGTTCGTAGTTCCCATTGTTTTGGTCTCTGTCCCCAGTGGCTAAAGTTTTTTCAGTGGGTTGTGTCAGCTTCCTGGTGGAGGGGACTAGTGCCTGTGTTCTGGTGGGTGAGGATGGATCTTGTCTTTCTGGTGGGCAAGTTCACGTCTGGTGGTGTGTTTTGAGGTGTCTGTGGCCTTATTATGATTTTAGGCAGCCTCTCTGCTTATGGGTCGGGTTACGTTCCTGTCTTGCTAGTTGATTGGCATAGGGTGTCCAGCACTGTAGCTTGCTGGTCGTTGAGTGAAGCTGGGTGCTGGTGCTGAGATGGAGATCTCTGGGAGATTTTCACCATTTGATATTATGTGGAGCTGGGAGGTCTCTTTTGGAGGAGTGTCCTAAAGTTGGCTCTCCCACCTCAGAGGCACAGCACTGACTCCTGGCTGCAGCACCAAGAGCCTTTCATCCACACGGCTTTCACTCTGCCCTAGTCTGTAAGTTCCCGCCCCTGCTCCTCAGGCTGCGTCACTGTGTCCATTTGTTTATTTTTGTTTTTACTTCTATTTCCCTAGGAAGTGGGTCAAAAGGGGTCTTCCTGTGATTTATGTCGTAGAATGTTCTGCCTATGTTTTCTTCTAAGAGTTTGATAGTGTCTGGCCTTACATTTAGGTCTTTAATCCATTTTGACTTTTTTTTGTGCATGGTGTTAGGGAGTGTTCTAATCTCATACTTTAACATGTACCTGTCCATTTTCCCAGCACCACTTATTGAAGAGGCTTTCTCCACTGTATATTCTTGCCTCCTTAGTCAAAGATAAGGTGACCATATGTGCATGGGTTTATCTCTCGGCTTTCTATCCTGTTCCATTGATCTATATTTCTGTTTTTGTGCCAGTACCATACTGTCTTGATTAGTATAGTTTTGTACTATAGTCTGCAGTCCAGGCGCCTGATTGTTGCAGCTCCATATTTTTCCCTCAAGACTGTTTGGCTATTCGGGATCTTTTGTGTATCCATACAAATTTTAAGATTTTTTGTTCTAGTTCCATAAAAAATGCCCTTGGTGATTTGATAGGGGTTGGACTGAATCTGTAGATTGCTTTGGGTAGTAGAGTCATTTTCACAATGTTGATTCTTCCAGTCCAAGAACATGGTATATCTGTCCCTCTATTTGTGTCATCTTTAATTTCTGTCATCAGTGTCTTATAATTTTCTGCATACAGGTCTTTTGTATCCTTAGGTAGGTTTATTCCTAGATACTTTATACTTTTTGTTGCAGTGGTAAATGGGAGTGTTTTCTTAATTTCACTTTCAGATTTTCCATCATTAGTGTATAGGAATGCAAGAGATTTCTGTGCATTAATTTTGTATCCTGCAACTTTAGCAAATTCACTGATTAGCTATAGTAGTTTTCTGGTAGCATCTTTAGGATTCTCTATATATAGTATCATGTCCTCTGCAAACACTGACAGCTTTATTTCTTCTTTTCCAATTTGGATTCCTTTTATTTCTTTTTCTTCTCTGATTGCTGTGGCTAAAACTTCCAAAACTATGTTGAATAATCGTGGTGAGATTGGGCAACCTTTTCTTGTTACTGATCTTAGTGGAAATGGTTTCAGTTTTTCACCATCGAGGATGATGTTGGCTATGGGTTTGTCATATATGGCGTTTGGTATGTTGAGGTAAGTTCCCTCTATGCCTGCTTTCTGGAGGGTTTTTTTTTTATCATAAATGGGTGTTGAATTTTGTCAGAAGCTTTCTCTGCATATACTGAGATGATCATATGGTTTTTATCCTTCAGTTGGTTAATATGGTGTATCACCTTTATTGATTTGCTTATATTGAAGAATCCTTGCATTCCTGGGATAAACTCCACTTGATCATGGTGTATGATCCTTTTAATGTGCTGTTGGATTCTGTTTGCTAGTATTTTGTTGAGGATTTTTGAATCTTTGCTCATCAGTGATATTTGCCTGTAGTTTTCTTAGTGACATCTCTGATTTTGGTATCAGGGTGATGGTGGCCTCGTAGAATGAGTTTGGGAATGTTCCTCCCTCTGCTATATTTTGGAAGAGTTTGAGCAGGATAGGTGTTAGCTCTTCTCTAAATGTTTGATGGAATTTGCCTGTGAAGCCATCTGTTCCTGGGCTGTTGTGTGTTGGAAGATTTTTAATCACAGTTTCAATGTCAGTGCTTGTGATTGGTGTGTTGATATTTTCTATTTCTTCCAGGTTCAGTCTCAGAATGTTTTACATTTCTAAGGATTTCTCCATTTCTGCCAAGTTGTCCATTTTATTGGCATATAGTTGCTTGTAGTAATCTCTCATGATCCTTTGTATTTCTGCAGTGTCAGTTACTTCTCCTTTTTCATTTTTAATTCTATTGATTTGAATCTTCCCCCTTTTTTCTTGATGAGTCTGGCTAATGGTTTATCAAGTTTATCTTGTCAGATAACTAGCTTTTAGTTTTATTGATCTTTGCTATCATTTCCTCCATTTCTTTTTCATTTATTTCTGATCCGATTTTTATGATTTCTTTACTTCTGCTAACTTTGGGTTTTTTTTTTGTTCTTCTTTCTCTAATTGCTTTACGTGTAAGGTTAGGTTGTTTATTTGAGATGTTTCTTTTATCTTAAGATAGGACTGTATCGCTACAAACTTCCCTCTTAGAACTGCTTTACCTGCATCCCATAGGTTTTTGGGTTGTCATGTTTTCTTTGTTGTTTGTTTCTAAGTATTTTTTGATTTCTTCAGTGCTCTCTTGGTTATTAAGTAGTGTATTGTTTAGCCTCCATGTGTTTGTACTTTTTACAGTTTTCTTCCTGTAATTGATATCTAGTCTCATAGCGTTGTGGTCAGAAAAGATACTTGATACGATTTCAATTTTCTTAAATTTACCAAGGCTTGATTTGTTACCCAAGATATGATCTATCCTGGGGATTTTTCCATGAGCACTTGAGAAGAAGGTGTATTCTGTTGTTTTTGGATGGAATGTCCTATAAATATCAATTAAGTCCATCTTGTTTAATGTATCATTTAAAGCTTGTGTTTCCTTATTTATTTTCATTTTGGATGATGTACCAATTGGTGAAAGTGGGGTATTGAAGTCCCCTACTATGAATGTGTTACTGTCGATTTCCCCTTTTATGGCTGTTAGTATTTGCCTTATGTATTGAGGTGCTCCTATGTTGGGTGCATAAATATTTACAATTGTTATATCTTCTTCTTGGATTGATCCATTGATCATTATGTAGTGTCCTTCTTTGTCTCTTGTAATAACTTTGTTTTAAAGTCTGTTTTGTCTGATATGAGAATTGCCACTCCAGCTTTCTTTGGATTTCCATTTGCATGGAATATCTTTTTCTATCCCCTCACTTTCAGTCTGTATGTGTCCCTAGGTCTGAAGTGGGTCTCTTGTAGACAGCATATATATGGGTCTTATTTTTGTATCCATTCAGCCAGTCTATGTCTTTTGGTTGGAGCATTTAATCCATTTACATTTAAGGTAATTATTGATATGTATGTTCCTATTACCATTTTCTTAATTCTTTTGGGTTTTTATTGTAGGTCTTTTCCTTCTCTTGTGTTTCCTGCCTAGAGAAGTTCCTTTAGCATTTGTTGTAAAGCTGATTTGGTGGTGCTGAATTCTCTTAGCTCTTGCTTGTCTGTAAAGGTTTTAATTTCTCTGTCAAATCTGAATGAGATCCTTGCTGGGTAGAGTAATTTTGGTTGTAGGTTTTTCCCCTTCATCAGTTTAAATATGTCCTGCCACATCCTTCTGGTTTGTAGAGTTTCTGCTGAAAGATCAGCTGTTAACCTTATGGGGATTCCCTTGTGTGCTATTTGTTGTTTTTCCCTTGCTGCTTTTAATATTTTTTCTTTGTATTTAATATTTGATAGTTTGATTAATATGTGTCTTTGCATGTTTCTCCTTGGATTTATGCTATATGGGACTCTCTGTGCTTCCCAGAATTGATTATTTCCTTTCCCATATTAGGGAAGTTTTCAACTATAATCTGTTCAGATATTTTCTCAATTCCTTTTTCTCTTCTTCTTCTGGGACCCTTATAATTCAAATGTTGGTGCGTTTAATGTTGTCCCAGATGTCTCTGAGACTGTCCTCAACTGTTTTCATTCTTTTTTCTTTATTCTGCTGTGCAGTAGTTATTTCCACTATTTTATCTTCCATGTCACTTACCCGTTCTTCTGCCTCAGTTATTCTGCTATTGATCCCTTCTAGAGAATTGTAAATTTCATTTATTGTGTTGTTCATCACTCTTTTTTAGTTCTTTAGTTCTTCTGAGTCCTTGTTAAACGTTTCTTGTATTTTCTCCATTCTGTTTCCAAGATTTTGGATCATCTTTACTATCATTATTCTGAATTCTTTTTCAGGTAGGCTGCCTATTTCCTCTTCATTTGTTAGGTCTGGGTATTTACTTTGCTCCTTCATCTGCTGTGTGTTTCTCTGTGTTCTCATTTTGCTTAAGTTCCTGTGTTTGGGGTCTCCTTTTCTCAGGCTTCAGGTTTGTATTTCCCGTTGTTTTTCGTGCCTGCCCCCAGTGGCTAAGATTAGTTCAGTGGGTTGTGTAGGCTTCCTGGTGGAGGGAACTATGCCTCTGTTTTGGTGGATGAGGCTGGATCTTGTCTTTCTGGTGGGCAGGACTGCATGTGGCAGTGTGTTTTGGGGGTGTCTGTGGCCTCATTATGATTATTATGATTTTAGGCAGCCTCTCTGCTAATGGGTGGGTTGTGTTACTGTCTTGGCAGTTGTTTGGCATAGGTGTCCAGCACTGTGGCTTGCTGGTCGTTGAGTGGATCTGGGTCTTGGCGTTGAGATGGAGATCTCTGTGGGATTTTCCCCATTTGGTATTATGTGGAGCTGGGAGGTCTTTTGTGGACCAATGTCCTGAACTTCTCTCTCCCACCTCAGAGGCACAGCCCTTACGCCTGGCTGGAGCACCTAGAGCTTTTCATCCACACGGCTCAGAATAAAAGGGAGAAAAAAGAAACAAGGAAAGGAGATAAAATAAAGTTATTAAAATAAAAAATATTATTTAAAAATTTTTTTAAATTAAAAAAAAAAGAGCAACCAAACCAAAACACAAATCCACCAATGATAACAAGTGCTAAAAAGTATACTAACCCCCCCCCCACAAAAAGAGACAGTGCTGTAGGATAAATGGTAAAAGCAAAGTTATAGCGACAAAATCACACACAGAAGCATACACATACACACTCACAAAAAGAAAAAACGGGATAAAAAATACATATATATCATTGCTCCCCAAGTCCACCTCCTCAATTTGGGATGATTCATTGTGTATTCAAGTATTCCACAGATGCAGGGTACGTCAAATTGATTGTGGAGCTTTAATCCGCTGCTTTTGAGGCTGCCTGGAGAGATTTCCCTTTCTCTTCTTTGTTCGCACAGCTCCCAGGGTTCAGTTTGGATTTGGCCCCGCCTCTGCATGTAGGTTGCCTGAGGGCGTCTGTTTTTCGCTCAGACAGGACAGGGTTAAAGGGCCGCTGATTTGGGGGCTCTGGCTCACTCAGGCCGGAGGGAGGGAGGGGTACAGATGCGGGGCGAGCCTGCGGCGGCAGAGGCCGGCATGATGTTGCAACAGCCTGAGGCGCACCGTGCATTCTCCTGGGGAAGTTGTCCCTGGATCCCGGGACCCTGGCAGTGGCGGGCTGCACAAGCTCCTGGGAGGGGAGGTGTGGAGAGTGACCTTTGCTTGAACACAGGCTTCTTGGTGGCGGCAGCAGCAGCCTTTGCCTTTCAGGCCCATCTCTGTGGTCCGCGCTGATAGCCACGGCTTGCGGCCGTCTCTGGAGCTCCTTTAAGCAGCACTCTTAATCCCCTCTCCTTCGCACCAGGAAACAAAGGTGGAAGAAAAAGTCTCTTGTCTGTTTGGCAGCTCCAGACTTTTTCCTGGACTCCCTCCCGGCTAGCCGTGGTGGTGCACTAAGTCCTTCAGGCTGTGTTCACGCTGCCAACCCCAGTCCTTTCCCTAGGATCTGACGTAAGCTCGATCCTCAGCTCCCAGCTCCCGCTCACCCTGGCGTGGGGTGGGGGGGTGAGCAGACAAGCCTCTCGGGCTGGTGAGTGCCGGTCGGCCCTGATCCTCTGTGCGGGAGTCTCTCCGCTTTGCCCTCTGCACCCCTGTTGCTGTGCTCTCCTCCGTGGCTCCGAAGCTTTCCCCCTCCGCCACCTGCAGCCTCCACCCGCGAAGGGGCTTCCTAGTGTGTGGAAACCTTTCCTCCTTCACAGCTCCCTCCCACTGGCGCAGGTCCCGTCCCTATTCTTTTGTCTCTGTTTTTTCTTTTTTCTTTTGCCCTACCCAGGTACGTGGGGGAGTTTCTTGCCTTTTGGGAGGTCTGAGGTCTTCTGCCAGCGTTCAGTAGGTGTTCTGTAGGAGTTGTTCCACGTGTAGATGTATTTCTGATGTATTTGTGGGGAGGAAGGTGATCTCTGCATCTTACTCTTCCACCATCTTGAAGCTCCTCCTGCTAAATCCTGGATTTCTTTCTAAGCTCAGCTCTTCTGTGAAGCATCCACTGATCTGGGCCAGGGCACTGTGTGACTTTAAGCAAAGGGGAATGCTCTCTATCAGAACTATTCTTTTCTTTTTTTATATCTTTATTGGAGTATAATTACTTCACAATGTTGTGTTAGTTTCTGCTGAACAACAAAGTCAATCAGCTATATGTATACGTATATCCCCACATCCCCTCCGTCTTGCATCTCCCTCCCACCCTCCCTATCCCATTCCTCTAGGTGGTCACAAAGCATCCAACTGATTTCCCTGTGCTATGCAGCCGCTTCCCACTAGCCATCCATTTTACATTTGGTAGTGTATATATGTGCATGCCACTCTCTCACTTCATCCCAGCTTCCCCTTCCCGTACTGTGTCCTCAAGTCTTTTCTCTACATCTGCGTCTTTATTCCTGCCCCGCCACGAGGTTCATCAGTCCCGTTCTTTTTTAGATTCCATATATGTGCGTTAGCATATGGTATTTGTTTTTCTCTTATCAGAACTCTTCTTAGCCCTCGACTTTATCTTGACTTCAAATCCAGTTAACTTCATTTCCCTTAAATAAATCCAAGGAGAAACTAGAAGCAGTCTCAACTATAGTTCTTCATCTCTATCTCTATTATAACTATCTTTTCTCCACTAGACAGTAAGCTCCTCAAGGGTGTTCATCATCAGTCTCCTGAAACAACTTGCACAAGCAGCCCCAGTGCCCAAATACTTAATGTTCATTGTCTTAGAACCCTTCAGAAATGAAGAGTTTAGGCAAAATATCCCAAATTGGCTTAGAAATCATGATTCTGCATATTTCATGAAGAACTAGATGAACTTAGTAAAGTAAGTTTAAGCTCAGTAAATATTTGTTGAATAAATAAAAAACAATAAAAAGAAATTATTTAATATGCCATGGATGAATATAGAACAAGTAACATTTTCACATTTAATTCTGAGAGCTGTGTTTTGTGGTTTCTCTTGTTGTGACCTATCCTCAGATTCCTAGCTTTTGGAATGGTCTATAGTTGAATCAACAAGGAAATGATGTACTGCAGTTTTTAGATTTTATTAGAAGGTTTTCCTTTTATTATCTATTAAGAACTCTCTGGAGATGAGTCAGTTTCTTGGTAAATGAAATGTTTTGTAATCCTCCTTGGGACATTTACTTTGTAGTGCATTTTCAATGCATTGTTTGACCTAATTGGTATCAATAAATTAGGTGACTAAAAATGATAATCTTAGCACTGTGTTCACATAAGTGAACTGTGGTGAAATGTACAGGAGTGAGTGAAATAATTTCTTCATAACTGGGTAATTTATTTATTCAGAGATTGCCATAGTGACTTCAAATGATTCCTAGAAACTTCTAGGTATTAAAAGTCTGAAGTTCTGTACAACTCTTTTGGACATTCTCTAATTTTAACAAAGGGGTTAAATATATTTACATAATAATTTACACAAATAGATGGGTAAATAAGAGAAATTTTATAATTCAATTTACCCTCTAATCTATTTATACTTGAAGTTCAATATAAAAAATGCAGGATGGTTCAAAATTTGTGCCTTACCATCTTCCAATAAAGTGTAAAGGGTTGTAACATTTTTTTTAAATGGGTAAAAAAGGGATTTTTTTTCATTTGGTGAATAATTCCAACCTTCTGAAAAGTCAGTTGATTTAAAATCTAAATTTAGTCTTCCACTCAGTATATAAGATTTATGAGTGAGTTCTACTGTCAGCAAAATATGTTCTCTCTCCCCTGCTGACTTTGCAAGCTGCATCTGCTTTTGGATACCATGAAGGCAACAACATAAAAACACAATTTTATCATAGCCTTTAAAACTGGGTGATATAGACAAGTAAGTATGTAATTTGCAGATAATGATAATTATCTTGAGTTGTGTGAAGACCTTCTAATACTTTTCCAGGGCTTAGTATCCTGTAGGGGATCTAATGGAAAAAGTGGGATTAAAGGGGAGAAGGACTGCTGGGGAGGGGAAAAATAGTTTGAGATTTGGCACCTTTTCTGGTGAGCATGGGAACAGAAAGGACTGAACTTGTCTTTTGGTAAATACCCTTACTTTCTTTTTGACAAAAGTAAGCTGCCTACCCATTTAGTTTTTCTACAAAAGGACTAAAAAAATCAGGTTGGATCAATGAAAAGAGCATAAATTTGGAGGCAGCCAAAATATACTTGAATTCCAGCTTGGCCATTAACCACTAGTGTGACCTTTGGGTAGGTCTTTAGCCATTTTGAGTGTCAGTTTCCTTGTATGTAAAATAAGGGTGAACTCATCATCTCACCGACCCCTAAATTTGCTCAAATAGACCCTATCTGAGATATTGGCATTGTCATTTACTCCCTAGGCCAAGACTCCTCTACTCTTCCTTTTCTTTACATCCAGTTGGCCAACAGGAGCTCTTGGTTCACACCATTCATGTCTTCATTCCTCTTCCAGTCACCCGCTGTGGACTCTGTGATAGGCTCCTCCTGGTCAAGCAGCCTTGGGCAGCTCAGCTGCAGCCTCCTTAAGGAAGTCCTGTCTGAACTCCCCAGATAGTTTGCACTTCCCTCTGGCTGTGACTGCAATTCACATGAGCATCTCTTTTAGTTCACTCTGTTCTCCTCATCAAGGTCTGTGTGACAGTTACCTTTGTAATCTGGGTCTTAGCTCAGTGCCTGGAACACAGTAGGAGTCCAGTAAATATTTGTTGAATAAGTGAATAAATAAATGACATCCATTTTGCATGGTTGTTGTAAAAGTAATTTATGTCAAAAGACAGGATTTAAATAAATGGTGTTTATTATTAATATAATTACTATTTTATTCTCTAAAAATGTTTGTAAGTGTTCAGCATGTTTTCATGTGGCTTGATGGTAATTGTTAAAGGTGATCTATTAATCCAGATATCAGTGCCACTGATTAGTAAAACAACCTTATAAACTGGGGTTCTCAAATTAGTTAATTGCTTTCTGCCTCACGGCAAATGCCAAATAATTTGCGAGGGGCCATCCATCCTTTGCTAAACACAGGAAAAACTCTATCCTCCTGAAGTGTTATAACTTTGGAGTTTTCCAACTCTTTTCCCCCCACTTATACTGCTTATGGTAGAGAAAATTCTTTTTGGATACAATGTATTTATGGGCCTACTTTGGAAGTAGTCTTATTTGTATTCTCCTGGGACTCAGGCTGCATGAAATTTTACTCAGAACAAATCCAACGCTTCACTAAAATTAAGGACAGCTCTAAGTCAAGGAAGAATGGGCTTAAAGTGGTTAGATGGCAAATTCCTGCCATCGTGGTGGAGGTGGTGGTGGTGAGAAATCTTTGATGATGGGCAGCACCAGGTCTTCTGCAGAACATATACCAGGATAGAAGGGACCTTGAATGAGGAAGGACTAGAGCTACAGATGTGTGTCAATGGAAGCTCTGAACTTGAGCAATTGCAGACAGAGGGAAGAAGAATTAATGTACACTGGTGTAAACAATCTTGAGCTAAGGGGTAGTCTTTCCCAACTGGGATCAGAATGGAGAGGCAGAAGTGAAAGGGACACAAACGATGAAATCAAAACCAGGTTGAGGAACAAAGGAGGATTCAGATGGGATCTGGGTAGAGGCAGTTCTCTGAGTCATAGCTGGTGCAGGGTTTTATTACCAGTTTCCTGGTAAGGAAGAGCCCAGGCTAATTTCACAGCCACTCTTATGTATGAGTGTATGTGTAAGAATAATCAAATTCATGGCTTACAAAAATGCATGAGGTACATTTTACAGGATAGATTCCATCATTTTCAGGAAATTTTCTGTTGTTATAGAGCCTAGAGTATGGGTACCCATTCCAGGTTCGTTAACTTTAATTTAATGGATCAACTGATATGTGCTCTGATGCTCAGAGAGGATGGACTGAGAGAGACCATTGTCCCTTACAGTCCACTGCTTGCATATGATATAACCCTTTTTTGAAATGCCAGTCATATGATAACCAGCCAGAGGATTAGACCCCTCCTGCCCCTTTGATATGTACTCTGTACATGTAAACTGACAGGAGGGGTGTGGTGCTGATGTGAATTCAGAGTTCAGTAATCTGAAATGTGGACTTCTGATCTCAGTTGTTTCTCTTCCCTGAATATTGCTAAGAAGTTAACATTCCCATGTATACATTCCTCTTATCCAAGTTAGAAGAAATATGAACAGCTCCGAAAAGAGTGTTTTTGTAACTCTGATTTGACCAGAAACACCTTTTTAAAAGTTGTTAATGGATGTTGGAAATCTTTGTAAAACTTACTTGCCTGCTTTCCCTCTTGCAGTGCCCACTGTGTAGAATGGCATGCTCCTTCAATGAGGGTGAATCTTGCAGACTTGCACTCTGACCACAAAGGCTATTTGGTACTAAGACAAAGATGAAGAGGCAGAGTAGGCGGTTGGGATGAAACCAGTGACTCTACGATGTTCTGTGGAAGAGGTTCCTTTGAAAACAAATTTTCTCACTTGATCTTGTTTTCCTGTCATTTGTCTCTTTCTTCTGAAAGAAGAGAACAACAAAGTAATTTCTTTAACACAAAGTCCCTGCTGCTGGTTCATCACTCTCTTACTGGAATGAGTCCTGGCCTTTAGTGGTACTGAGAAAGCCAAAGGATGATTTTAAGCAGGAGGTCAATTTTAAAAGTATTATTACCAGAGCCCATACTTTTTAATTAATGTAGAGTATTATAATTGTACAGTTTGATTGCACATTCAGTGTCCTTAATAATGTTTTGATGAACATCTTTATGTCTAAAGCTTATTCTTTCTTTAAGATAGTTTTTCAAGATAGCCCCAGAATTAGAATTATTAGAGACAGTTCTCTGAGTCATAGCTGATGAATCAAAGGGCATGAAAATTTTAATACTGTTGAGTGATTCTGGCAAAGTGCCTTCCAAAATGGTAGATTCCACTCTACCAGCACTTTGACCAGCAGTGGATAAACTTGTCTAGTTTACCATATTTTCTCCAACATTAAGCATTTTCACCATTCAAGAAAAAAATTATTTGTACATTCATTGAAGAGCCAGAATACTTTTATTGCATTTATGGGTGTTTTATTCTTTTGACTTTAGTCTTTATTTAAAAAAGATTATATTGAAGGTGTATATTTTTCCAATCATAAAAAGGAAAATATATTTTAAAAAGAATCTCACCTCCAAACTTAAGAGCAGAATAAAGAAGGTTAAAACAAATGCAACTAAATAAAACGGGTAGGTGTGAGATAGCTGTATAGTGAGAGTGAGTCTCAAGAAGAGATGAGGGATGGATACTTCGATTAAAAATTTTTTTGAAAAGTGCTTCTATCAACTAAAACAAGAAAAGGAAATAAGCTTACAACTATATTGCCAGAAAAATAAACTATATATAAAAAAATCTTCTTTTTCCCTAATGATAGCCATTTAGCACTGCAATGTAAATGTTCTTTCGATAGATGGAATTCTCCTGCTCATTTATGTCCTCATCTCTAGGCCAGATTGTACTCTTATTATTCTAGGTAGACGTGAAGTTCCTTTTTTAGAAGATTTCCATCAGGAAAGGAATTAGTCTCCCAGGGTGACCCACTCCTACACTTTATCAGTGACCTGAAGTTTTTCCAGCAAGAATGTATATCCAAATTAAACTTTCTGGGTTTAATGGAGATGAGAGGCAGCCGTGTAATAAGGATCCTTCATGCCTTTGACTAGCACTGTTCATCTTTTTACCTTCTGAAGATTAAATCACTGCAGCTCCTTTATGACCTTTCCTCTAAGGAGCTATACGTCTTCCTTCAGTGCCTTCATATATGCCTTTGGATTCTTGAAATGCTTTCACTGAATCTGAAGCAGTGGAAACTGGGTCTGTCACATGTTCTTCATTTCTATTCCCAACACTATTTAATATAATAATGTGTTCTCTCATACAAATGCACTGTATGGGTGTTAGAAAAATAATACTGTCAATGATAATAATTTACAATTTTACCATCAATTCTACAAATATTTTCTAGCATTGTTCCCATTTTATTGATAAGAAAATTGAGGCTTAGGGTGATTAAGTGTTGGCCAAAGTCACACGGTCAGGTGGAGAACCAGAACTGAAACTCAGGTGGGTCTCACTCCAGAGCTCAAGTTCTTAACCAACTGAGGACTGTTTTCATGGTATTAAGTCGGTGAGTGTGCTTGAACCAAGGTGTTCTTACATATACTAGCGTTCTTTCCACTTAGATCTGCCGGATGAGTCTTGTCATTAGTGTTCGCTTATAGATGTGCCTCATGTTTTAGGGATTCATTTCAAATAGTGGGAGAGGCAGGGTGCAGAGCGCTGAGGAGCACAGGTGCTGGAGCCAGCTTGCCGTTTATAACTTTGTGACCCTGGGCAAGTTATTAAATGTCTGTGCCTCAGTGTTACCATTAAGAAAATCATGGTGACACTAGTATTTTCCTTATAGGGTTGTGTTGAGAATTAAGTGAGTTGACAGATGTAAAGTTCTTAGAAGAATGCCTGACACAGAGAACTACACAAGTGCTGCTGTTATTGTTAAGAGGAAGCTTCCTGTGAAAGCTGCATTTGGAAGAAGGCAGGAGAGGCACCAGCCGTGTTTCCCCATCCCCACTCCTGTTCAATTTCTACCTTGAAGACCGTTGGGCAAATGTGGTTCACAGCTGAAATAGCCATACAGGTCCTTGAAGCTAAGTGCTCATACTGTTAACCTCTTCTCAGAATCGGGATGTTTCAGTGTTACAGATTGAAGCGTTTTCCTGCTTTTGGTGGTGGGGCCTGGAGGGCAGTGAAGCAAACAATGAAGTGTAATAGATGCCATTGATAAACTTGAAGCCCCTTTTGCTTCAGAAAAGTCCCATGTAAAGTGGTATTAGCGATACCTATTTTGTGTGTGTGACAGCCTGACCCATACTTACATTCATGGTAGCGAGTTAATTTACGGTGGTCCATAAACTTGGAGTATAGAGTGTTGGCTTCCCACTGAAGAAGAAGTTTTTGTTCATAAGTTTGACCAAATCATCATGGTGCCACCATGCACGTAGACGTACTTGCATTCTGTGTGTGTGTGTGTGTGTGTGTGTGTGTGTGTATCTAGCCACAAGAGGCCTAGAGATGATGAAAAATACCTTTCCTCCTTTGGAGATAGGTGTTGATAGGATGAGGTTCTGTTGGCAGGTATGAGCCTTAGCAAAATAATGAGGTGAGACATGCTCATCCTCAATGCCTCCAGTTCTTTTGGATGAATCCCCACCCTCCCTCCATATCTCGCCTTCTCTGAACCCTTCAGGTTGCCTCCCTGTCTGTTCAAGGCCCCCTGCCATAGGTCCTTAATAAGGCCTGCCCTTCCAGATGCAGCTTTAAGCTGTGCATTTCTTCTATTTTCCTCTACATTTTCAGCATTTCCCCATTCTGCATCCTGTTCTCTCAGAACCCTCCGTGACACCTAGTTGAAATCAAACTTAGCAAATAAAAATTCAGGATGCCCAGTTACATCTGAATTTCAGATAAATTTAAAAATTATTATTTAAATGTGTCCCATTTAGTATTGGGGACATAATTGTACCAAACATTATTTATTGTTAATCTGAATTTTGAATTCAGCTGGGTGTTACTAGAAACTGAAGTAAAGGGGACCCTTTTTATACATATAGTGAAAGAAAATTCAGTTCAGTTGTGTCCTACTATATGAAAGGCAGAACTTGTAAGTGATGAATATTTAGCTGAGATCTCTAAGCAAAGTGTCGAAGGTGTAGCCTGGCTTCTTCTTGCTGCTTACAGCAAAATGGGAGAGGAAAGAGCTAGACTGAGGGACAAACTCTCAGCAAGACTTGATGATTTGGGAAATTCTCAGCCTATTCAGATTGCAAAGATACTACAATAGGAGATTTAATAACAGGAAAGCATGCTCTGGAGAAAAAACAAGGGTGTGGCTCACCAACCTTTTGCTCATTCTTTGGAAGGATCAATAGGTCCAAGTATTCAATCAGTAGAGGTCCCTTTGAAAAGATTATGCAAGTGACCCATGGATCCCTTCAGCCATCTCAGGAGAAGTCAAAAATAGAGATGAGATTATTTGGAAGGCTCTCTGGAGGAGGCTTTTGTCTAATGGAATGAATCCCTTAGGCATTTATGGGAGACTCATAATGTTCTTGAGGATGTTATATCATCAGAAATACTGCCAGCTTGGATTACAAGAGGAAATGAAAGAAAGCAGTCAGACTCCAAAAATTCTACATGCAGGAAATAGGCTTAAAAATTACCCAGCTGCAAATACGTACTATACTTCATGGAAAAGCAAGCATGACCCAGACAGTGAAGCTGAGGGCAGAGCCTCAGGCGCAGAGGATGGAACTGAGGGCCCAGAGGGCAGAGCTGTGAATCACAGAGGATTAGTCCCAGGCCTTGAAACCTAATGAATTTTTCCCAGTTGGATCTCAATATTGCTTGGAACCAGTGATTCTTTTCTTTGTTCCATCCCGCACCTCTATTTTTTTTTTTTTTCCGGTACGCGGGCCTCTCACTGCCGTGGCCTCTCCCGCTGCCCGCCATGCGGGATCTTCCCGGACCGGGGCACGAACCCGTGTCCCCTGCATCGGCAGGCGGACTCCCAACCACTGCGCCACCAGGGAAGCCCCCGCACCTCTATTTTTGAATGGAAATGACTATAACTCGTATCTTATATCTGCCCCACCATTGTATTTTAGGATCATATAACTTGTTTTTTATTTTCACAGGTCCAAATATAGAGGAAATTTTGCCTCAAATGAATCATACTGAGAGTTATGACCCAAACATGATTTAAAGAATGAGATTTAAGACTTTTGAGTTGTTGATAATTAAATGAGATTTTGAAATTGCATTGATGCTATAATGGACTGAGACTTTTCAAGATGTTAGGATTAGGGGAATGTATTTTGCATCAGAGATGGATGTGACTCTTTGGAGGCCAGAGGGTGGATTGCAGTAGGCTGACCAGTGGCCTCCAAAGTTTGCCAAGTCTGAAGCCCCAGGGTACATGAATATGTTACGTTATATGGCAGAAAGGACTTTGCAGATATGAATAAGTTAAGAGTCTTGAAATGAGATTTTCTTTTATTATCTGAGTGGACTAGATAATCACAAGGGTCCTAACAAGGGAGATAATTTAAGAATGGAATCAGGGGTCAAAGAGTAGCAAAGATACTATGTGGTTGGTTTTAAAAATGGAGGAAGAGGCTGTGAACCAAGGAATTTAGGTGGCCTCTAGCAGCTAGAAAAGGCAAGGAAACAGAGTCTCCCCTAGCGTTTCCGGAAGAAACACAACCCTGCAGTTCCATTTTAGACTTGTAACCTCAGGAATTATAAGAGAATGTATTTGTGTTGTTTCAAGTCATTAAGTTTGTGGTAATTTGTTACAGCAGCAACAGGAAACTAACAGACTTGGTGTCTTGTATTTTACCTGGCAACCATAGTTCTAGCAAGAACTAATTTTGTAAGATATCTGTTATGGGTCTGAAGCCTTATATACATTAGCACGTTTAATTCTTTCGACAACCTGGTGAAGTAGTAACTATTTTACAGATAAGAAAAATGAAGTTCAGAGGTATAGTAGCAGAATTTAATTTGAAACCCAGGTCTGAGGGACTGGAAAGTCCACTTCGCTTGTTTCTTTATTTCTCTTTCCTCCTCCTCCCCCTCCATTATTATTATTATTACCACCACCACAGTGTTGTTTATGAAGAATCTATTTCTGGGACAAAGTAGATTCCTTATCCAATGAGTTGGATGCCTCCTTTCCCTCTGTCCCTATATACAAAGACATCTCTTCTTCCAGAATAAATATTTTATTGATTCCCATCCAAAGGACATTCCACTTTAAACTAATGAGTCTCTGAAGAAAATACATATTTAAAAGACTACATACTTCATAGATCAAATATACATTCTTCAATGCCAAAATGTTCTGGTCTGCTCTGCAAGCAAAGAAAAGGATCCAAGTTTTATAAATTTCAACAAATGAGCCAAAACAATTAGTTTCCTTAGACAATTAAATAAGATAATAAACCAAAAATGCTCTGCAATCATGTTGGTAGAGAAACAAAAATCACTCTTTATTAGCAGCTTGCTTATAGACTTTTTATTTGAACTAATGAATATCCTAATAGCTCAGGGGAAAAACAACCCAAATGCTGCAGGTTCAGATCGCTGCTACCCAAGGAGCTGGTGTTTAATTGGAGATGGCCAGCTGCACATACTGCTTCTCTTCATTTGCAACTTGAAGTAATTCCACCACCCTCTCCCTGCCCCCCAACCCTTGACTAAAATCCCATAAGTGCTGTGTTGGAAGAATATCCCACAGAGAGCTTCCAGCAGACCGAAGGTATTATCTGTTCATGTATCTTCCAGTTGACCAGCAAAGAGCATCTGGCACAGCAGCTGGAGAAGTGTCACAGTCACGGTGGTTGGGGGCCAGGAGCAGCTTATGAGACACCGAGGGGAAGGGCCATGACAACTGGTAAATTGCATACTGTACATTTCACCAGGACAAATTTGCTGTGAACTCATTGTCATTTTTCAAAGGTGAGCAGCTTTCCCCTTCTTCCTGGTTCTTTTCACTGTATCAGTTAATTACGAAAAGCAGTGCGCACAGGAATTAAGGTTAGGAATTAAGTGCTCCGTGAATGCTTGTTATTATTACTTTTGGCTGTGTTATTAAAACAAGACTGTTCCCTTGACACATGGTCATTAAATATCACAGAGTCCAGTTGCATGGCTGGATTGTGAGCTTTTGTGGGAGGTCATGAGACTGGGTAGTTCATGGGTCACCTAGTCTCTATGCTCTTCAAGCAATTTAGACAACACATTTTGTTTGGAATAGTGTGTCCTACGAATAAAAACAAGCTCTCTGGGGTGATATTCCAATGAAGGAGGAAGGAGGAACTTGCATCTGGCAGGTGTGTTCACAGTACTTTGAACAGCTGACCTCCAGATCACAGGTCACTACGACAGCACCTCTTAGGACAAGGATAAGTTCTTTTGCTTTCCTGCAAAGTGTTAATTTTTCCATACTAAACAAGTGATTAAAAGAACCACCGCAGATCTGGAGTTGTGGGGATAATTATGAAGTTAATGTTTTCTTTCCTAATGGAAACAGTCTGAATAAATGGTAGCGACGGGACTTCCTTCAACCTACACCTTCCACAGATTCTGTGCTTTTACGTGAGTTACGTGCGCTATTTGTAAAAGACAAGCAGTGCTCTGTGTTTATTTTTTTCCTTGTTTTTTTAGGTTTTGAATTTGATGTTCTGAAATCTACTGGGAACATTTCAGGTGCCTATTAAGGATGTGTGAAAAACAAAACAAAACTGGGTGGATAAAACCTGCAGCCATAGCTCCAGGTTTATAGTGCGGGAGCACTACAGCAAGGAGGGTGGTGATGGGGGGCGATGTGTATACGTGGGGGTGTTGGTCAAAAAGGAAGATTCCTAAGCTCCACTCCAGAAAGTCTGAAATTATATTTGGGGTGGGGGACTAAGAATTGCACTTTAATATGCAAACTCAGAAAGGAGACAGCAGGCCTGTGGGCCAAGAGGGTGAGCGCGGGTAAAAATGGCTTGGTTTACATGGGTAGAGTTTGTGACTAGGAAATAAGTCTGTATAAAATCTTGGTACCTCAAGAGTAATCACTTATTTAATGTGATGTTGAACAAGAACCCCTTCACCCCAGTTGTAAAGGGTAGCACTTAGGGGACCCTGTTGCTCAGTGGGCATCGCAGATTCTGGGTTCAATTCCCAGGCCCGCCATTTACTAACTGTGCGACCTGGGCACAGTGCCTTGGTGTCCTTATCGGCAAAGTGAGGATAATCATGGCATCTACTTCAGTGTTGTTATGGACTAATAATTTCTAATGATGGTAGAGATTAATATATATGGAGAGAAACTATGCTACTGCTTTTAAGTACTTTTCATATATTAGCTCTTTTAATACAAAACCCTATGGTATATAATGTTGTCATTCTCATTGGGCAAATGAGGTTAACAATTGCTGGAAGCCATGTGGTTAGAGAGAGGCAAGGCTGGGGCTCAGGTCCAGGCGGGCTGACTCTAACGTGCACCTTTACCACCAGCCTTGCTGTCCAGCCTCTCCAGTGAAGCGCTAGCTCCTTTCCCCTTCTCCCTCTCTCCTCCTATCTCGTAGCTCCAGATGAGCGGCTTCGTTCCTGTTAAGCAAAAATGTCCTGTCGTTAACTGGGAAAAGTGTATTCTGAAGGCATATCCGCTTGCGTGGGTCGGAGAGAGGCTGCAGGAGAGAGAAAGATGCATTGTGGCTCTTAACCAGGTAGCGTTCAGGTGGGCTCTTTGCATTCTAAGAGCTCTGAAGAGTCAGCTGTCAGAGAGGAAGGCACAGACTGACTGCGGCTCAGCTTAGCCATTTCTACCAGTTTGGGCTTAGCTTTTCCAGGAGGGAAGGGGCTGAGTCCACCTTACCCCGGCAGGGAAGAAGGCAAGTTCTTGCTGGCCTCGCTAGGACTTGCCAGCACAGTCCTTCCTGGAAGTATTTGTTGGCAGCCCTGGAACTGAGGGGGGTGAGGCCGAGGGCCACATCGTAATACCTGTGGTAGCTACTAATTACTGAACATGTCAGGTCTTCGCTCAGCACTTTCCAGACACCATCACATTTCATTGTCTCAGTAACCCCACAGTTACTTTTAGGACCAGCTGCCCTGCTGGGTCCCCTTTACCTGCGATCCTGTGCATTTGTGAAGAGGCTGCCTGTTCCACACCTGGTGCTAGGTTGTCATAAAGCTGCCCTCTAGCTTCTTGCCTGTGTCTCCGGTCTCTGACCACGCTGTGGCCTTGGGGCCCCTGCCTGGTTCTCTTGCCCTGTCCCACTCCCCTCAGTAGCACTTGTGCCCTGCTGGGCAGAAGCAGCTTCTCCTAAATGCTTGCTTGAAGGAATGGAACTCAGCTTGCTGAGCCAGGCTGTGCTTTTTCTTTTTTGGTCGCCTGCGTTTCTGTCACCAGCTTGCTCTGGGAGCAGTGATGCTCTTCATTAAGCTGAGATCCAAGGTGCTTAAAATGCAAAATTCACAGGCAAGCTGGCTGATGCCTGAGGCTGGCAAAGGATGTTCTTCACTTCCAGAACCTTAACTGTGTCAGGCCATAAAGGCTCCTTCCTCCCAGTGGAGCCAGCTCACAGGACCAAAGAATGAGACTCATCCCAGGTGAGGGGAGCTTCTAAGGGACTTGACTCCTCTGCATCTCTTGCATGCCAGCTGGGAGCTTAGGGGCTGAACTCAGCAATGAGGAGAAACCACATAGGGCCACCTCCTACCAGGTGAGGGTAGCCCCAGGCTCATGGGAAGATGAATCTATGAGTTCACAAAGAAACCCCCAAGCAGAATAATTCTGGTTTTTAAAGAGGATGCAAGACAAAGAGCTCAGATGTGGACCTGGAGATCACAAGCAAATAGGAAGGTTGCATCCAGCCCTGGGGAAACCTAAGAATTGGGCAGAAATTGTCTAATCCTTTAATGCACTCCCATTGCTCAACACGTAGGTTCTTCCAACTTCCCTTCCACTTCTCATTTCCCAACACGTGACAAAAGAACACGACCTTCTCCGAGGTGGTGCCATCACTTAGCTCTTTCCAACCAAACTCTCACCCCAGTCTGCCTCTCAACCGAACAGGTGTTCAGAAGTATGCACAACATCTGCTTCCCGCTTTCTCTTTCCTTGCTTCTTGGGAATGCAGCATGGGTACTTTCTCATCCTTCTGCATCTAGGGTCTCTGGAGCTACTTCAACTCATCCATGCTTCTGGGACATTGACTAGAACTCTGGGCCTCTCTTTGTTGGTCTCCTTGAGAAAATGACCCCTCTGTTGTGAGATCAAAGCAGAGACTCCAAGTTGAGTGCAGGGTCCGTAGGCGGGAAGAAGAGAACCCTCAGCTCTCTATTTTGCTACTGCTCACACCCAATTAAACTGGACTTGGCATTAGATATAAGGTGTTTTTGTGCCTACTGAGATAAAGGTGCTCCTGCTGGGTGGGCCAGTTATTTTTAAAAGGCACCCATTTTGGGCAGCCCAACTAGAAAATGGTACCCTTTCTGGAGCTGGCACAATTCTGCCCAGTTGCTTGGTTTGCAGCAAGGAGTTGAGTGCTCACTCAAGCTCACTTGGACTGGATGTCCTTGTGCAGATGCAACCTGTGCAACAGTTCAGGGCAGCCCAGGCTGTTGGCCTGAGGGCAAAGGGAAGAACTTAGAACTTTGTTTTGTTTTTTCCTTTCCCCTGCACCATCTGTGTCCTGGATCCCTCAGCTTCTCTTCATTTTCAGCTAAACCGAAAGCCTCTTGCTTCTCTTGTGCACTGGAGCCCAAACCCATGCTTGGTCGTTTTGCAAGTTCTGGTTACTGGGTACCTTTTATTCTCTAGTTGGATGATTAGGATGTGGGAGAAATAGACCTTTTACATTTATTGTCTCCAGATCCTGTGTGAATAGGAGATAAACCATCAAGAGCATCTCAATGACTTACTCATGCTATTTGTGGAACATTTCCAGTCTCGGTGTGCAGGGAGCAGCAATATGGCTTGTCTTTTCTGTGGGGTCAGGATAGAACACTGAGTCGCCAACCAGTTCTGAGTAATTTCAGGCCCGAGGTCTGTCTAGCCATGCACAGCTGCTCAGCCTCATACCAGAGGATTGTGCCTTCTCCTGGCTGTTTATTTCTCCAGGTGTCGTGGGTGCTGGCCTGGTAACCTTTGACACCACTGACTCAAATCAAAAAAAAATTTTTTTTTGAACTAGACATGGACTGGTAAAGCAGTATTTCTCTCTCCTGCTAAAAATGCTTCCTGAGTAGAAACTGCTTATTATTTCTAATGCCCTGGATACACCTGCAGATCTGCCCTGTCCTGGTGACACAGCCAGCCTGGGAAAACTGGGAAGAACATAATGTGGGCCTTTCGGGCCTTCCTCACTCTCACAGTGGTTGTGTTTTTTCCTCTCCTAGGACTGCTCTCCTTTCCCCTGGCTCCAGTCTGGATCCTTTTCTTGTCTTTACCTGTGGGTGAACTAGTCTCTGACAGGGAATTATTGGATAAACCACGAGTCAGCTTATAAGGGCTTAAGGTTTACCTCCTTTTGGGGTGTTGGCATTTTAAAATGGGGGCTTGCCTCAAATGAATAAAGTTGTAATCTCCGAAGGAGAGGTGGTGTTCTTTTGGCATTTTCCAAAATCGGAGCTCCTCCATTCTCTAAGCCAGACTTACTTTTCAATGCTTAAAAATAACCAGTGACATGGAAGCTTCAGGAGGACCAGAGACCTAGAGGCTAGTCAGTTTGTACCTAATGACATTTTACTCTTGTTCAGACAGTGCACACCATTCATACTGTCCCACACATCTTTGAGGTCTCTGCCACCATCTGTGCATTATCTTCCTTTTCACATTTGAGCAGATCTTGCCTCTCCAAATGCTGGGAGTTGGGTGGGTAAGGAGGGTTTGCCCACAGTCACCCCTGCTCCTCTGCTCTGGGTCTTTCTATGCGACTCCGTGAAGGGGATGCAGTTGGCAGTGAGGGCGTGTGTCAGTCTCACCTTCAGCAGCTTTAACTGCAGATCTCCTGTGTTCTTGGGGAGCATATTAAACAGTGGGCTGGCACAGATTTGAACTGAGATTTCTTACAAAAAATGTGCAAGTACTACATCTTCCTTTTCCTTTTTTTTTTTTTTTTTTTTTTTTTTGCGGTACGCGGGCCTCTCACTGTTGTGGCCTCTCCCGTTGCGGAGCAGCAGGCTCCGGACGCGCAGGCTCAGCGGCCATGGCTCACGGGCACAGCCACTCCGCGGCATGTGGGATCTTCCCGGACCGGGGCACGAACCCGTGTCCCCTGCATCGGCAGGCAGACTCTCAACCACTGCGCCACCAGGGAAGCCCTCTTTTTTTTTTTTTTTTTTGCTGTGATGTGAGATTTGTCTTTCTGAAATAAATGGGTTAACCAGGTCTTGATGAGATTTCCTTGGGCTTTAGAACAATAGTTAAGTCACTATCATTTTTATGATTTTCCCCCTAAGAATATAATTCACTAAACATTTTAGTTGTTAAGGGGAGGTTATATGAAAGCAAATTCAACTAAATATCTCCTAAATGAGTAGTGTCTCTCTGATCTGAACAGGCGTCTCTGCCATTCTTTATTCAACAATATGTACGTATTTGTGTTTATCAAATTGAAAGTCTACAATTTGATAAGTCATGTTCTACAAGCTGAGGTTATAAGGATGGAGAAAATGCATTTTCTTACCTTGCCCTGTAGTGCAAGACAGAATTCTAGAAATCTGGGCTTCAGTTAAGTGGGGAATAATAGTAAAACTGCGCATAGGATTGCTGTGAGGATTAAGTGAAACAATATTGCAGAGCCATTAAGATACTGCCTGGCACATAGTAAGGGCTATATAAGTGCTTCAACAAAATAAATAAACTAGAGGACATTAATGTGTGATAAGGACATAGTATGAGAATGTGGATGTAAGTATGGGTATAAATAAAACACTCCAGAAACCTGGAGTAAGAAGAAGATTTTGCTGTGACGGTTGGGAACGGCTTCACTGAGGAGCTGAGATTTAATCTGTATCTTGAATGATGAGTAAGAGTTCAGTAGGTATGTAGTGAAGTTGGAAAGGACATTTCTAGAGATGAGAATAGCACAAGCTGTCTTGTAATTCAGAGAGCCCTGTCTAAAACATTCTGTCAAAAAATCTTTCCTGACACCAGCACACTCACTGGGCCAAATGTGATCAGTCCCCCACCTCTATAGCACTTGTTAAATGCCTCTTTTTTCACCATTATCTTATCACTTTGCCACTATTTTCCTCTAATATTCAACATATATTGAATACTGCCTTGGCGTCAGTCCTCCTGATGGGTGTAGTCTCTGCCCTCAGAGACTGCTAGAAAAATGAGGTGCTTTCTCTGGCACCAGTGGGTTCCCATAGCACACTTCCTGGCTCATTATAGTTCAAAAATACCATTGAGAGAATTTATGCATATATAAATAAAGTAATCCTTCTCATCTCCTGGTTTTGATGCCTAAGGAATTGTCCTTCTGAGAAAGGGACAAAAACAGATATTTCTTTTGTTTACTCTTTCTGTGATTTCTGTTTGTATATTCAGAGTTGATTCTTGTAAAAAGCTCAG
Organism: Monodon monoceros; assembly: GCF_005190385.1. Taxonomy (NCBI): domain Eukaryota; kingdom Metazoa; phylum Chordata; class Mammalia; order Artiodactyla; family Monodontidae; genus Monodon; species Monodon monoceros. The sequence goes on from NW_021703778.1 coordinate 135,411,699, forward strand.
AGCACCTCAAAGGAGAAAGAATCATTGAATATTACTGATATCAGTTTAGGAGGACTGTCTTTATGGGTCTGTCAGTTTCTTTAGCTGAACGATTACACATTGTAGCTGTTTGATGTCTGCACATCTCCTTGCTTCTGTCTGTTCCAACATCTGTATTTTGAACATAAGACTCTCTGAGGTGAGATTAGAGGATGGAGTGGGGGGCAGGGGTCAATACAAGCAATATCACAAAGCTGTTTGGCATTTTGTCAAGCCTAGAAATCCTGTGTTGGGAAAAAAATTAGCCTGGCAACTTTCCTTTAAAACAATTCAGAATTTCTCATTTTGCCCTGTTGGGAATATGAGTTTTATTCATTACCATCTCAGTTACAGCAGAAAACTCTGATCTTTAATACAGGATCACATGGAAGGAGTGGTGGTCATATGTTACATGATGAAATGTGTATTTTCTTTTTTTTTTTTACATCGTTATTGGAATATAATTGCTTTACAATGGTGTGTTAGTTTCTGCTTTATAACAAAGTGAATCAGTTATACATATGTTCCCATATCTCTTCCCTCTTCTGTCTCCCTCCCTCCCACCCTCCCTATCCCACTTCTCTAGGTGGTCACAAAGCACCTAGTTCATCTCCCTGTGCTATGCGGCTGCTTCCCACTAGCTATCTATTTTACGTTTGGTAGTGTATATATGTCCATGCCACTCTCTCACTTTGTCACAGCTTACCCTTTCCCCCTCCCCATGTCCTCAAGTCCATTCTCTAGTAGGTCTGTGTCTTTATTCCTGTCTTACCCTTAGGTTCTTCATGACATTTTTTTTCTTAGATTCCATATATATGTGTTAGCATACGGTATTTGTCTTTCTCTTTCTGACTTACTTCACTCTGTATGACAGACTCTAGGTCCATCCACCTCACTACAAATAACTCAATTTCATTTCTTTTTATGGCTGAGTAATATTCCATTGTATATATGTGCCACATCTTCTTTATCCATTCATCTGATGATGGACACTTAGGTTGTTTCCATCTTCTGGCTGTTGTAAAGAGAGCTGCAATGAACATTTTTGATATATGACTCTTTCTGAATTATGGTTTTCTCAGGGTATATGCCCAGTAGTGGGATTGCTGGGTCATATGGTAGTCCTATTTGTAGTTTTTTAAGGAACCTCCATACTGTTCTCCATAGTGACTGTATAAATTCACATTCCCACCAGCAGTGCAAGAGTGTTCCCTTTTCTCCACACCCTCTCCAGCATTTATTGTTTCTAGATTTTTTGATGATGGCCATTCTGACCGGTGTGAGATGATATCTCATTGTAGTTTTGATTTGCATTTCTCTAATAATTAATGATGTTGAGCATTCTTTCATGTGTTTGTTGGCACTCTGTATATCTTCTTTGGAGAAAGGTCTATTTAGGTCTTCTGCCCATTTTTGGATTGGGTTGTTTGTTTTTTTGTTATTGAGCTGCATAAGCTGCTTGTAAATTTTGGAGATTAATCCTTTGTCAGTTGCTTCATTTGCAAATACTTTCGCCCATTCTGAGGGTAGTCTTTTGGTCTTGTTTATGGTTTCCTTTGCTGTGCAAAAGCTTTGAAGTTTCATTAGGTCCCATTTGTTTATTTTTATTTCCATTTCTCTAGGAGGAGGGTCAAAAAGGATCTTGCTGTGATTTATGTCATAGAGTGTTCTGCCTATGTTTTCCTCTAAGAGTTTGATAGTTTCTGGCCTTACATTTAGGTCTTTAATCCATTTTGAGCTTATTTTTGTGTATGGTGTTATGGAGTGTTCTAATCTCATACTTTTACATGTACCTGTCCAGTTTTCTCAGCACCACTTACTGAAGAGGCTGTCCTTTCTCCACTGTACATTCCTGCCTCCTTTATCAAACATAAGGTGAGCATATGTGCGTGGGTTTATCTCTGGGCTTTCAATCCTGTTCCATTGATCTATATTTCTGTTTTTGTGCCAGTACCATACTGTCTTGATTACTGTACCTTTGTAGTATAGTCTCAAGTCAGGGAGCCTGATTCCTCCAGCTCCGTTTTTCGTTCTCAAGACTGCTTTGGCTATTCGGGGTCTTTTATGTTTCCATACAAATTGTGAAATTTTTTGTTCTAGTTCTGTGAAAAATGCCAGTGGTAGTTTGATAGGGATTGCATTGAATCTGTAGATGGCTTTGGGTAGTAGAGTCATTTTCACAATGTTGATTCTTCCTATCCAAGAACATGGTGTATCTCTCCATCTACTTGTATCATCTTTAATTTCTTTCATTAGTGTCTTATAATTTTCTGCATGCAGGTCTTTTGTCTCCTTAGGTAGGTTTATTCCTGGGTATTTTATTCTTTTTGTTGCAATGGTAAATGGGAGTGTTTTCTTGATTTCACTTTCAGATTTTTCATCATTAGTGTATAGGAATGCCAGAGTTTTCTGTGCATTAATTTTGTATCCTGCTACTTTACCAAATTCATTGATTAGCTCTAGTAGTTTTCTGGTAGCATCTTTAGGATTCTCTATGTATAGTATCATGTCATCTGCAAACAGTGACAGCTTTACTTCTTCTTTTCTGATTTGGATTCCTTTTTTTCCTTTTCTTCTCTGATTGCTGTGGCTAAAACTTCCAAAACTATGTTGAATAAGAGTGGTGAGAGTGGGTAATCTTGCCTTGTTCCTGATCGTAGTGGAAATGCTTTCAGTTTTTCACCATTGTTGACGATGTTGGCTGGGGGATTGTCATATATGGCCTTTATTATGTTGAGGAAAGTTCCCTCTATGCCTACTTTCTGCAGGGTTTTTATCATAAATGGGTGTTGAATTTTGTCGAAAGCTTTCTCTGCATATATTGAGATGACCATATGGTTTTTCTCCTTCAGTTTTTTAATATGGTGTATCACATTGATTGATTTGCGTATATTGAAGAATCCTTGCATTCCTGGAATAATCCCCATCTGATCATTGTGTATGATCCTCTTAATGTGCTGTTGGATTCTGTTTGCTAGTATTTTGTTGAGAATTTTTCATCTATGTTCATCAGTGATATTGGCCTGTAGATTTCTTTCTTTGTGACATCCTTGTCTGTTTTCGGTATCAGGGTGATGGTGGCCTCATAGAATGAGTTTGGGAGTGTTCCTCCCTCTGCTATATTTTGGAAGAGTTTGGGAAGGATAGGTGTTAGCTCTTCTCTAAATGTTTGATAGAATTTGCCTTTGAAGCCATCTGGTCCTGGGCTTTTGTTTGTTGGAAGATTTTTCATCACAGTTTCAGTTTCAGTGCTTGTGATTGGCCTGTTCATATTTTCTATTTCTTCCTGATTCAGTCTTGGCAGGTTGTGCATTTCTAAGAATTTATCCATTTCTTCCAGGTTGTCCATTTTATTGGCGTAGAGTTGCTTGTAGTAATCTCTCATGATCTTTTGTATTCTGCAGTGTCAGTTGTTACTTCTCCTTTTTCATTTCTCATTTTATTGATTTGAGTCTTCCTTTTTTTCTTGATGAGTCTGGCTAATGGTTTATCAATTTTGTTTATCTTCTCAAAGAACCAGCTTTTAGTTTTATTGATCTTTGCTATCGTTTCCTTCATTTCTTTTTCATTTATTTCTGATATGAGTTTTGATTTCTTTCCTTCTGCTAACTTTGGGGTTTTTTTGTTCTTCTTTCTCTAATTGCTTTAGGTGCAAGGTTTGGTTGTTTATTCGAGATGTTTCCTGTTCTTAAGGTAGGATTGTATTGCTATAAACTTCCCTCTTAAAACTACTTTTGCTGCATCCCATAGGTTTTGGGTCGTCGGGTTTCCATTGTCATTTGTTTCTAGGTATTTTTTGATTTCCTCTTTGATTTCTTCAGTGATCACTTCGTTATTAAGTAGTGTATTGTTTAGCCTCCATGTGTTTGTATTTTTTACAGATCTTTTCCTGTAATTGATATATAGTCTCATAGCATTATGGTTGGAAAAGATACTTGATACAATTTCAATTTTCTTAAATTTACGAAGGCTTGATTTGTGACCCAAGATATGATCTATCCTGGAGAATGTTCCATGAGCACTTGAGAAAAATGTGTATTCTGTTGTTTTTGGATGGAATGTCATATAAATATCAATTAAGTCCATCTTGTTTAATGTATCATTTAAAGCTTGTGTTTCCTTATTTATTTTCATGTTGGATGATCTGTCCATTGGTGAAAGTGGGGTGTTAAAGTCCCCTACTAAGATTGTGTTACTGTCTATTTCCCCTTTTATGGCTGTTAGTATTTGCCTTATGTATTGAGGTGCTCCTATGTTGGGTGTATAAATATTTACAATTGTTATATCTTCTTCTTGGATCGATCCCTTGATCATTATGTAGTGTCCTTCTTTGTCTCTTGTAATAGTCTTTATTTTAAAGTGTATTTTGTCTGATATGAGAATTGCTACTCCAGCTTTCTTTTGGTTTCCATTTGCGCAGAATATCTTTTTCCATCCCCTCACTTTCAGTCTGTATGTGTCTCTAGGTCTGAAGTGGGTCTCTTGTAGACAGTATATATATGGGTCTTGTTTTTGTATCCATTCAGCCAGTCTGTGTCTTTTGGTGGGAGCATTTAATCCATTTACCTTTAGGTAATTATTGATATGCATGTTCCTATTCCCATTTTCTTAATTGTTTTGGGTTTGTTATTGTAGGTCTTTTCCTTCTCTTGTGCTTCTTGCCTAGAGAAGTTCCTTTAGCATTTGTTGTAAAGCTGGTTTGGTGGTGCTGAATTCTCTTACCTTTTGCTTGTCTGTAAAGTTTTTAATTTCTCCATCAAGTCTGAATGAGATCCTTGCTGGTAGAGTAATCTTGGTTGTAGGTTGTTCTCCTTCATCACTTTAAATATGTCCTACCAGTCCCTTCTGGCTTGCAGAGTTTCTGCTGAAAGATTAGCTGTTAACCTTATGGGGATTCCCTTGTGTGTTATTTGTTTTTCCCTTGCTGCTTTTAATATGTTTTCTTTGTATTTAATTTTTGACAGTTTGATTAATATGTCTTGGTGTGTTTTTCCTTGGATTTACCCTGTATGGGACTGTCTGTGCTTCCTGGACTTGATTAACATTTTCCTTTCCCATATTAGGGAAGTTTTCAAGTATAATCTCTTCAAATATTTTCTCAGTTCCTTTCTTTTTCTCTTCTCCTTCTGGAGCCCCTATGTTAAATGTTTCTTGCATTTTCTCTGTTCTATTTCCAAGATTTTGGATCATCTTTACTATCATTATTTTGAGTTCTTTTCAGATAGACTGCCTATTTCCTCTTTATTTGTTAGGTGTGGTGGGTCTTCATCTTGCTCCTTCATCTGCTGTGTGTTTTTCTGTCTTCTCATTTTGCTTATCTTACTGTGTTTGGGGTCTCCTTTTTGCAGGCTGCAGGTTCGTACTTCCCGTTGTTTTTGGTGTCTGTCCCCAGTGGCTAAAGTTGTTTCAGTGGGTTGTGTAGGCTTCCTGGTGGAGGGGACTAGTGCCTGTGTTCCGGTGGATGAGCCTGGATCTTGTCTTTCTGGTGGGCGGGTCCACGTCTGGTGGTGTGTTTTGGGGTGTCTGTGGACATATTATGATTTTATGCAGCCTCTCTGCTAATGGGTGGGGTTGTGTTCCTGTCTTGCTAGTTGTTTGGCATAGGGTGTCCAGCACTGTAGCTTGCTGGTCGTTAAGTGAAGCTGGGTGTTGGTGTTGAGATGGAGATCTCTGGGAGATTTTCGCCATTTGATATTACGTGGAGCTGGGAGGTCTCTTGTGGACCAGTGTCCTCAAGTTGGCTCTCCCACCTCAGAGGCACAGTACTGACTCCTGGCTGCAGCACCAGGAGCCTTTCATCCACACGGCTAAGAATAAAAGGGAGAAAAAGTAGAAAGAAAGAAAGAAAGAGGATAAAATAAAATAAAATAAATTAAGATAAAATAAAATAGTTATTAAAATAAAAAATAATTTTTAAGAAAATTTTTCTTTTAAAAAGTAGAAAAAGAAACAAAAAAATGGATGGATAGAACCCCAGGACAAATGGTGATAGCAAAGCTATACAGACAAAATCTCACACAGATGCATACACATACACACTCACAAAAAATGAAAAGGTGAAAAAATAATAAACCTTGCTCTCAATGTCCACCTTCTCAATTTGGGATTCGTTGTCTATTCAGGCATTCCACAGATGCAGGGTACATCAAGTTGATTGTGGAGATTTAATCCGCTGCTCCTGAGGCTGCTGGGAGAGATTTCCCTTTCTCTTCTTTGCTCTCACAGCTCCTGGGGCTCAGCTTTGGATTTTGCCCCGCCTCTGCGTGTAGGTCACTGCAGGGCGTCTGTTCTTCGCTCAGACAGAACGGGGTTAAAGGAGCAGCTGCTTCGGGGACTCTGGCTCATTCAGGCTGGGGGGGAGGGAGGGGCACGGAGTGTGGGGCGAGCCTGCGGCGGCAGAGGCTGGCATGACGTTGCACCAGCCTGAGGCGCGCCGTGAGTTCTCCCGTGGAAGTTGTCCCTGGATCCCGGGACCCTGGCAGTGGCGGGCCGCACAGGCTCCCCGGAAGGGGGGTGTGGATAGTGACCTGTGCTCGCACACAGGCTTCTTGGTGGTGGTAGCAGCAGCCTTAGTGTCTCATGCCTGTCTCTCGGGTCCGTGTTAGCCACAGCTTGCGCCCATCTCTGCAGCTCCTTTAAGCAGCGCTCTTAATCCCCTCTCCTCTCGCACCAGGAAACAAAGATGGAAGAAAACGTCTCTTGCCTCTTCGGCAGGTCCAGACTTTGCCCGGACTCCGTCCTGGCTAGCCGTGGCGCACTAGCCCCCTTCAGGCTGTGTTCACGCTGCCAAACCCAGTCCTCTCCCTGCATCAGACCGAAGTCTGATCCTCAGCTCCCAGCCCCACCCACCCCGGCAGGTGAGCAGACAAGCCTCTCGGGCTGGTGAGTGCCGGTCAGCACCGATCCTCTGTGCGGGAGTCTCTCTGCTTTGCCCTCCGCACCCCTGTTGCTGTGCTCTCCTCCGTGGCTCCGAAGCTTTCCCCCTCCGCCACCCGCAGCCTCCACCCGCGAAGGGGCTTCCTAGTGTGTGGAAACCTTTCCTCCTTCACAGCTCCCTCCCACTGGTGCAGGTCCCATCCCTATGCTTTTGTCTCTGTTTATTCTTTTTTCTTCTGCCCTACCCAGGTATGTGGGGGGGTTTCTTGCCTTTTGGGAGGTCTGAGGTCCTCTGCCAGCGTTCAGTAGGTGTTCTGTAGGAGTTGTTCCACGTGTAGATGTATTTCTGATGTATCTGTGGGGAGGAAGGAGATCTCCGCATCTTACTCTTCCGCCATCTTCCCTATTTTCGTCTTTTGAAATGTGTATTTTCTAAAGACCTCTAACAGAGATGAGGAGGACAGTGTGGAGGGCAGGTGGATGGTGATGAATATTGGTGGCAGGGAGACAAACAAAGATATGATTTCAATAATTTGCCCAGGAAGTTGAAAGGATGTGCACTAAGGCAGCAGTGGTGAGGATGAAGAGAAAGAAATGCACATGAGAGTTTTATTCTTTTCAGATGGACTTGACAAGATTCAGTGACTGAGTCAGGGAGAGAGTAGGGGGTGGGCTGTGAAGATTCTAAGGTTTCTGGCTTGGGTAGTGAATGATGCCATATTGTTCATGGTGAGAGCATGAGATGTGGAGGAAGTGGTTTGGGAGCAAAGATGATTTCAATTTTGGAGGTGTTGAGTTTGAAATACCTGTGGGCTGTGTGTGGAGAAATGCTTATGAGGCACTTGAACAAACTGACTCAATTAGAGTGAGAAGGGCTGAAAATAGAACTAGGAGGGGACAGCACATCAGTCCTGTTGATACCTGGACCAAGGGGAGGTGAGCAAGACTTAGGCAATTGATTTTGTGTATAAATTCATATGACCTTTTAAACAGTTATATGATCGTTATAAATACATTGACAAATAAGGAAAAAAGTCTTTTGTTAGGCTATTTGTTTGGAGTTTTGGTTCAGAATATGTGGTCTGCAATGTCGAAAGACTTCTCAAGGTTTCTTCCCACACGATGATTCCTTAAGGCCTGGGTAAACAAAGGGAAGTATTTTTAAGTGAAGCTCTATTTTACAATTACAACTGTAGGACAGCAGAGAAATCAGACTTTGAGCTGAGGTAGCATTTTTCCCCTCCAGTGAAATTCAGCTTTCATTGAATTTGGAAATCATATCTTTCTTTATCTGGGTCAAGGACTTGAGAAGAAAAGACTAAGTGAGTTTAGTGGAAAATAGCATGTTCAGATGTTTTCATTAATCCCCTTAAACTACTCACCCAGAGAAGGTGGAAAGGAAGAAAAGGCAAGAATAAAGAAATTTCATAACAGATGGCTATGTTTGTTTGTTTGTTTTCCTATTTACTTTAAACTTGGCTACTACAATCATTTTGAAACCAAACCATGCCTCTTTGGTACATGGATAACTGTTATTAACTGCTTTTGTTGTCATAGCTATTAAATTTTTTTCCCTTCAAGTCTAGGCTCTTTTAGGAAAGTATTGAATATTCTCAGGATTTGTTTCTTTTGGTAGTTCAAAACCTAGTAAATGTACCATAAGTACAACAATCTTTTAAGAATATTTAAGCCAAGGGATATGACTGTTTGATTAATAAATAATAATTCTATTTTTAACTTTGTGAAAAAAATCTTAGGACTCAGATAATTCAGCATAAGACATACACATTCATTTTCAGGGAAAAAAAAGCAAATTAGAATATAGGAAGATTTCTCCCATACCAGTAATCAGAGACCTAAAATGTAAATAGAATTTAAGGTACATTGAAAATCTCATTCAATAACAAAAATTTTTGTCATAAATAATACTCAGTGCTGGAAAGTATGCAATGACTTGTTTTCACCATTATACTCTAGTTGCAGTGGAAGCTGGCGCCATAGTTTTATAAGTAACAAAATAATGTACTTATAGAGTCAAAAATATTTTCACACTATTTAGACTTAGCAATTCTCCTCTGAAATTTATTTTAAGGAAATATTCTAAAAGAGAAATAATATCCACATACTTGAAATATCCATTGTAGTGTTATCCATGTCTATCCATTGTAGTGTTATCTATATATCTATAGGCAATTGGAAAGAATCAAAACGTCCCAAACGATCCAAAATTTGTTTTAGCAAATTATGGATCTTGACTCAACATAATGTTAAAATTATTAAAATTGGCAATCATTAAGACTATGTGGAAACGGGAAAGCTGTTTGATGGACACTGCAGGAAGGGGGAATGAAAGAAATATAAATAAGGAAACTTTATTTTATACTGTGTTGCAATTCCAACAACAAGGAAAAATGTTTTGCTGTCCTGTTTCTCTGGCCAGAAGTGAGCTCTTCACAGCTAGCAGTTCTGTCTTAGTCATCATTATTTTTCCAGTGCTCAGTAAATGTTTGCTGAATTGAACCTAATCTGTGCAAATCTAATATGTACAAATGGAATGGATGGAGAATTTAAATGAACTTTTAACTTAATTTTTAACTTTAATTTTAAATTCTCTACTGTCACTTTTCATACTATATATATGACACAAAGTTATAAAAGATACATCTCAATTTTCCAAAGGTAAATAATTTTGAAAAAAGAATTCAATTCCATGATATGGTCATATAAATATATTTTATGAGAAATATATTACTTGTTTATATATTATACTTTATACTGCAGTCCAGGTGAAAAATCATATGTTCTGGACATGATATTATGATCTTCTGGATATTACTAATCTACTAATTCTGAAAAAAAGTATAAATTCATATAATTAAAAAGAAATGTATTCACTATGTATTAGGTAATAACAGGCAACAAAACATGTTAACTGGAAAATGAAGTTTCATACCATATACGTGGTCTATAAAAAAAAATACTGGTAATGCATTGCAGAAATAATATGGTTAATTTTAAAAAGAAGCAAGTCAAGTTATTTAAACACATTTAATGAATTCCCTATCACATACATTACATAGAGTCAAAACCAATATATCACTAAGACTAATGTATTACAAAGTAAGCTGGCACAGACAATAAATTTGCATGAATTCTTATGCAGGAACCGTCAGTGTTATTGACATTTTGGACTGGGCAATACTCTGTTGTGGGGTGGAGCTGGGGGCTGTTCAGTACATTGGAGGATGTTTAGCAGCATTGCTGGTCCCTCCCGACTAGATCCTATTAGCACCAGTTCTCATGTGTGACAACTAAAAGTGTTTCCAGATATTGCCACATGTCCCCTGGGGGAGGCAAAATCACTCCTGGACAAATATTAAATATTTCAGTAAACACTAACACGTGTGTGTGTGCACGTGTAACCAATACATAACAAATAACAGAAAAAGTTTAATTTGGATAGAAATATAGCAGGGCCTCCATTGCTTTTAACTCACAAATTATTGTAGGAACAGACTTAGATCTCATGTGTTCTAGGTATAACCTAATCTCCATGTCAGGTCAGAAAGTGGACTCTGTTTTTGTTAAGAAAATTCCTGCTAACATGAACTTCACAGTGGTGATGTTTGTGCTTGCTTTTAGTTTATTCTAGTTCTGGCCTTGAGTGCTTGCCCTCCACTCAAAATAACAGCTCAGTTGATGCAAGGTAATTTTCGATTCTTCTCAGCATTTTCTATTGACAAATACTATATTTTTAAAAATGTGATTAAAAATATGAAGCTACATGCTTTCTACCTCCAGAGTATGCATGGAGATGCTCTTCTGCCTGTATACACAGGAGTTATCTTTCTCCCAGGCCCTCAGCTTCAGAGATCTTCTAGCCTATAGGGTTCATAGCACTGTAAAAGAGCATTGACTTTGAAATCAGATAGACATGTCTGGAAACTCTGTTTCTGAAATAAATCAGTTAAGTATCCTTAGAAATCTTCTTAATCTCTGAAATCACTTATTTAAAAACAGGGTTAATAATGCCACATTATAGGGGTTGAAAAGAGCTTAAAGGGTGATTCTTGTGAAAGACCTAGCACTGTACTCAGGCATATAGTAGGCAATCATGCTAGTTTCTTTCACATCCTTTTTATATGAAATATGCTTTGCTGTATGAAGCGCCAACGCCTTCTAAAGCAGCCATGCACTTCTATATATGTTTGCTTGGGCTGCCGTAACAAAGTATCACAGAGTAGATGGCTTAAGCCACAGAAATCTATTTACTCAAAGTTCTGAAGACTAGAAGTAAGTCCAAGATCAAGGTGTCAGAAATGTTGGTTCCTTCTAAGGCCTCTCTCCTTGGCATGTATATGGCTGTCTTCTCCCTGTCTCTTCACATAGTATTCCCTCTGTCCATTATCTGTGTCCAAATTTTCCCTTCTTATAAGGATACCAGTCATGTGGGATTAGGGCAACTCTAATCACCTCATTTTAACTTAATTACCTCTTTAAAGGCCCTATCTCCAAATACCATCACATCATGAGGTACTGGGGGTTTGGACTTCAACATATTTTTGGGGTGGAGCGGGGAGACAATTTAGCCCATGCCCTGCCTTTCTCTTCTCTTGGATTTCAGAGAAGTATTTCAAGGGGAAGCTCTGCTAAGATCCCTGCCAAACCCACATTGACAATACCTCCATTCACTGTTATCTACATTGATTCTTTTTATGCGTTCAAAATGTTTTGGCAGTAATTGAAAAGCACACACATAGAGAAGAATAAAATACAGAGTTGACATATGTTTAGTGAATATGCTACTGAACATGCTATGCATTCTTTTAATTTTTTACACACATTTAGTGGGTCTGTCCACAATATCAACTGAGCGCTCACCATGTGCTAGGAATTGCCCTGGACCTTTGGAGAGTAACACACAGTGTTTGCCTTTGGGAGTTCTGAGTCACGAGGGAGAGGAGGGAGCCCCAGAAAGAAAGAGACTCACAGATAGCTAATTCTGAAACAATGTCTCTGCGCAAGAGGAAGATAAGCACCAGATATTACACCAAATTTAAATATTTCTAATATTAGAAATGCAACTGGAAAATTTCCTATGCAGAGTGAGGCTGAGAGATAAGGGTTAGGTTTTGAGAACTACAGTTTAGCCACCTCTTACCCACATCCTAAAATAGACCTAACCTAGAGTACTAGCTTGCTTATTGTAAGAAAAGTCTGAAAGTTAGCTAATTTGGAAATTGGACTAATCTCCATGCCTTGTAAATTAACTGACCCCTTCCATTTATAATGGAGTGATCTATACTTATAAATTCATCTTAAATTTACAGGTAGCAGAACTTTAGATGCAGGATCTTATAATCTTGAGTCCATTCATCAAATACTAAAGTTCTAAAATACAAAAAAAAATACGAGAAATACTAAATACAAATACTAAAAAAGTGCGAAGGATAACAGGAGCTGGGGAATAGCAAGAGTGCTGGAAGGCAGCGCTAGCAAAGTCAACACTGACTCTTGTATCCCTAATTAGCCTGATCACACACATAGTTTTGATTCCATGAGCTTTGGGTGGGTGGGATACTGAAGGGATCTGGTTGAGGGGTATCAGGTGGTAAGCATCATGGGTCCTCTTTCAGGGAGCACTAGGAAAGAGCAGCCCTAAGAAAGACTTGAAAGAGTGAGCTACAGTGGGCTCCTATGGGATCATAGGTGAGACTCCTGGAGTAACCAGGAACAAGCATCCCTGAGGGTGTTTTGCAGGGGAAAGGGCTGCTGTCTTCCATAGCCACTGTCGTCAGTGGCTACTATGAAGACGGTGGGCATGGTTGAGGATTAATTTTTTAATGGAATTTATTTTTAGGGCAATATTAGGCTCATGGCCCAATTGAGAGGAAGAAACCGAGATTTTCCAGTTCTCTCTTGCCCACTCCACACACATAGCCTTCCCCATTATCCACATCACTCGCCAGAGTGGTACACTTGTTATAATGAACCTACATTGATACATCATTATCACCCAAAACTACCTCGTTTACATTAGGGTTCACTCCTGGCGTTATATACTCCATGGGTTGAGACAAATTTATAAGGACAATATCTATCATTATAACGTCATCTAGAGTAGTTTCGCTGCCCTACAAGTCCTGTGTTCTCTACCTATTCATTCTTCTCTCCCCACCAACTCCTGGTGGTCACTCATCTTTTTATAGTCTTCATAGTTTTGCCTTTTTCAGAATGCCATGTATTTGGAATCATACAGTATGTAGCTTTTTAAGATTAGCTTCTTTCAATTAGTAATATACATTTAAATCTCCTCCATATCTTTTAATAGCTTGATAGTACATTACTTTTTAGTGTGGAATAATAGTGCTATTGTGCTCTTGTCTGGATGTACCATAGATTATTTATCCATTCACCTACTAAAGGATGGCTTGGTTTCTTTCAGGTTTTTGACAATTTTGATTAAAGCTGCTATAAACATCTGTGTGCAGGTTTTTGTGTGGACACAGTTTTCAGCTCATTTAGGTAAATACCAAGGAGCGGGATTGCTGGATCATATTGTCAGACTATGTTTAATTTTGTATGAAACCGCCAAACTTTCTTCCAAAGTGGTCATACCATTTTGCATTCTCACCAATATTGTATGAGAGTTCCTATCATTCGGCATCCTCACCAGCATCTGGTAGTGTCAGTATGCTGGATTTTGGCCATTCTAGTGGGTGTGTAGTGGTACCTCATTTTTAAAATTTGCATTTTCCTGAAGACATATGATGTAGCGCATCTTTTCATATGCTCCTTTGCTGTCAAGATTCAATTTTGAATGGATTTTTAAGAGTTCTTTTTTTTTTTTACCACATCATGGAAAAGAGATTGCCAGTCATTTCCCCTGAGACCTGGAAAGTCTAAAGAATTGTGGGTGTCCCTGGAAGCAGTAATTTGTAAACACAACAATTATCAGTGAGTAATTGCTATCTAAAAAGCCAGCAGTAGCTTGCTCCAGCTAAAAATGTCCTTAGGCTCACCTTTTGAATCAATCTATTCCTGAGTGACAGCCAGAGATGCCTAGGTTTGCTCTTTTACCTTTCATGAGGAGTCCCAGGTTGGGAAATCAGTTTCTATTTCAGCCCAGGATCTGGAAACAGGCAGACATATAGGAGGGTAGAGGGGGAGGTTAGGGCTGAGGAAGGCTCTGGCTGGCTTGCTACACAATTTGATTACTATAGGTGTGGTATTTTATTCCTATGGAAAGGTACGAACACTACTATTTATTTAATCATGATGTTCTGAAACTGACTGGTTGTTTGCAAAATATTTTGAGCACCTTAGAAAAGTGGCATTATTTGTACAAAATATTACTAAATGTGCTGTTTGCCAAATAATTCAGAGAAGGTTCAGCTGACTGTCTTTGCTTTGCTGATTTAGAAGCTTTTTGCTTCAAAGTAGAAGTAATGATTCCTTTGCTTAAATGTAGCTCTGGGCACAGTTACAAATTTTCAGCATGTTTTTGGCTTCTAATACTTTACATCAGCTATTCAGCAATTTGGCATTTTTGTTGTTGATTTTCTTCCTAATGCAAAATGTTATTTGTTAAATGTTCTTTTTGCTAGTAGTAAAATATGGTTACTTTGAATAATGTTTCTGCTACGAGAGGTAAAATGAAAACAGCTTTGCTGATATCTAAGTAGAAGGGTGGGCGGAGCTGATACTATGTATTTTGATGAAGATTAGCTGAATAAAAACAGAAAGCAGAGAGTAGGAGGATTTTATCTCTTGACTCTGGAAATGTTATGGACCCTGTAGTATCTATATCAGGTAACATACTACTACCCTTAATAGCAGTAACGTACAGTTTATATCCTGTACCATAAACTACAGAGCATGTCATCCTCTCTATCTTTCCTTTCCTCCACTTTGCCTCTCTTCTTACTTTCCACGGATACTTTTTGAGTATCAGTTCTGTGCCAGATATGCTATCATTAAGATGATGCTTGCTGTCTGAATGACAATGCAAGCTACATATGATTATTTGCTTTTAAAATAGGGAAACTCAGATTTCGTGGTTTAATCGCTTGACCAAGGTCAATAGTTAATAAACATTTACTGTTTATCACTCTGATAATATTTTAAAGAAATAAGAGATTTCAGATATTGATCTTAAGGGGATTTATAATCTTAATGGAAAGCCGTAAAAATGTCATACATATACCCATGAAGAAATCCAGGGTTGTGTAGATAAGTGCAGCAAAAGTGATGTGATATAAGACTTACGGACTCCTCCATTTCGATGATTCTTCAAAGGATGAAAATATCTAATTCCTTATTTCAGGATTCAGGTGGTAGTTTTTAATTATTTCAAGATTAAAAAATAAATTGTTTTAACACTTATTTGTTCCTGCACTCACAATATTTCTGTGTACCTCCCTCATTAAATGTCTTTCCATAAAATATGAAACACATCACCTTATAATAATTTATCACTTATCCACCTACAAATGGATAGTCCTGTATATCAGGTGAAGCACCCAAATCAACAGTATTCTCTCCTCCAAATGTTCACAGTATCCCTCTTTTCTAAATGCCTACATTTCTTTTATACTCAACCCTTGATAATGTGCTTTTTAAGATGCCTCCAAGAAATGTTCAGGGTATGAAAATGTAATCCTTCTACCTCAGAATCATATATATATATTTATATATTTTTTTCACTAGGATGCAGTGCTGTGATTGATTTATGTGGAGGCTAATGAAGTCTGATTTCAAAGAGCTTTAGACTAGTTTGGGAGACCAGGACCTACACATTTTAGAGGCTAAGTCATTCAGAATAAAAATAACTCTATGCACCTTTGAGACAAGAAGTGTCTCAAGGCAGGATGATGTGTTTGTCAAAAGAGCCATCCAGAGAGTAGAGAGACTATAACAGCTCAGAGCTGTGCACTGTGAATTATCAGTGGGAGGAGAGAATTCTTGTGATCCTCAAAGAATAGCTATTGTAGGAACAGGTGCAAAGGAGTGGGGAAACTTTTTGGGTAGAGTGAATGGTGTCAGCAGAATTGAGCAAGGCTAGTACATTAGCCAAGGGAGGAGAAACCATTAGCTGGTGGAGGTGAGGTGAGAGAAGGTGAAGCGCAGGTGAGAGCCAGATTGATGAGGGCCTTAAAACCCTAAGCAGAGAGGGTTGTCTTTATTCTATCAGTACCAGACAGTCTGAGTAATGATTATGAACAAAGGAGTGACTACAGGGTTTTATAACAAAAGGATTTTTTTCTTGTTAAGAGCAAGCTTAAAATAATAGCTACCTTTTCAACTTTGCATCTGTGTTTCAAAAGATGCCAATAGAGTGCATTTCTCAGACTGTGGATCACAGGCAACACATAGTTTTCATTGTTTTAGAATAGTGCCTGCTTTACTCTGCCCTTTGGCAGGGTAGCACAGTGGGGCTGGGGAGAGAGAGCCAAAGCTCCTGGTTTCTTCCAACCCTTCTATGTTAGTCTAAAGTCTGTGCAAGAGGTTCATTGGCTCCAAGAAGATGCAGTTATCCACCAGCTTGCATAATTTAAGGATAAGCCCTGACTTAACATTCTCTGACATTGAAGCTAGGAACCAATATAGATAGGAGGAGCCATGTGTCCAGGAATTGATCTACCTAAAGATGATTCATGAGTCTGTCAATTGGTTAGTTTATTCACTTCATTCTTTCTTGCATGAGTTTACTATTTATGCTATGTTCCACATAACTGTGTCATGACTAGGTTTATTCCTAAGTATTAATGAGGGCCTTGTGATTCAGTACTTCCTAATAATTATTTAAAATATAACAACTAAATATAGACTCTATCCTTGAAAATTTTTAATATGCACACCCTAAATAAGGAGAGGAGAGGGAAAAGATGGCTTATGACAGTGGCTTATGAGAAATCTTGAAAAAGGACAGAGTAACAATTTTTCAGTGTGTTTCTAGGGATAAGTGTACGGGATGGCTGTCAGCATGCCATGGTCTTGTCATACTCATCCTTGAATCCTAGAACATAGCCAAGGTATATATAAGAGGCACACTGGTTGTTTGCTGAACTAAAGTAATATGAGAGATAGGTGAATTAGGCTAGCAAGATTGAAAATTCTTGCTCAGGAGGCCCCCTACACATGTTAAGCATTGGGAGTAATGCACAAAAAGTCCTAAATCAAGTTTCTAACTGAGGGATAGAAAGGTTGCCATAGTAATTGGATGCTGGTGAGCATTTGCTTTCTTTTCACCTAAAAGCTAAAACATGTAGTGCACATGATTTCTGAAAGGATGAAATTCATGCGTAACTAATAATAGGCTATTTAATTCCAGTGCATCTGTTGTGCATCATGAATTATTTCTCTCCTTTCACCCTACTTCCTGCATCTCCTCCTGTCCCTCAGAAGTAACAGCTGAGGATAGCAGCAGCTGTGATGATAGCCTCTGTGAGCCTGACAGTTGACCAGTGCATCACTGAACTGGTGGAGGTAGAAATACCTCCACCGTGGCCATGAATAACACTGCCTTTGGGAGAGAGGATGTATCTGGAACTGGTCACTTCTCAAGACCGTTGTGACTATTTGCACCTACTTCAAGTTTGGAGGGCAGTTTGAATCCAGAGTGCATCATTTTCTGAAGATCTTTTTGACTTAATTTTGATATGAGACATAAGAATGAGAATTTGGAAAAAAAATTTTCTGAATTAATATTTGTGTGAATTGGGCTGATAAGAATCATGCAGAGACAATCGTGTGTGTTGCAGCACAAAGGTGATTCACTGATAACAAATATAAGTAACCTAGGACTAAAACACCCCGGGGAAGAGTAATTCCTCTGCGGTAATTGGTAGAGATTAGAGATGATGCAGGTAACTTTTAAGCCTTTTATCTCCATAAGTTACCTCCATCTAGACTTTCAGCACAGAAATAATATGCCTGCATTCCCAGGGCAGGAATGGGCTTCATCTCCTTTACTCTTCGCTTTGTCCTTTTTTTTAAAAAAAAATCTCATGGCCTTTTCAGTTAAAGTCTCCATGTGAGTATGATGGTCCTCCTATCCACTCACTTCCCTTAGAATAACTGTAAAACAATGAATGACACAAACTCATTTCATTGTTAGATTATTTTTTTTTAATGTGCCCTCTACTATCTTTATTTTTTAAAATGGGTATAGTTGTTTTACAATGTTGTGTTAGTTTCTGCTGTACAGTGAAGTGAATCAGCTACATGTATACATATATACCCTCTTTTTTCGGATTTCCTTCCGCTTTAGGTCACCACAGAACATTGAGTAGAGTTCCCTGTGCTATACAGCAGGTTCTCATTAGTTACCTATTTTATACATATTAGTGTATATATGTCAATCCTAATCTCCCAATTCATTCTACTCCCCCTTTCCCCCCTGGGGTCCATACGTTTGTTCTCTACATCTGTGTCTCTATTTCTGCCTTGCAAACAGGTTCATTTGTACCATTTTCCTAGATTCCACATATATGTGTTAATATGTGGTATTTGTTTTTCTCTTTCTGACTTCACCCTGTATGACAGTCTCTAGGTCCATCCATGTCTCTACAAATGACCCAGTTTCATTCCTTTTTATGGCTGAGTAATATTCCATTGTATATATGTACCACATCTTCTTTATCCATTCATCTGTCGATGGGCATTTAGTTTGCTTCCATGAGCTGGCTATTGTAAATAGTGCTGCAATGAACATTAGGGTGCATATGTATTTTTGAATTATGGTTTTCTCAGGGTATATGCCCAATAGTGGGATTGCTGGGTCATATGGTAGTTCTATCTTTAGTTTTTTAAGGAACCTCCATACTGTTCTCCATAGTGGCTGTATCAATTTACATTCCCACCAACAGTGCAAGAGGGTTCCCTTTTCTCCACACCCTCTCCAGTGTTTATTTTTTGTAGATTTTTTAAAATGATGGCCATTCCGACTGGTGTGAGGTGATACCTCATTGTAGTTTTGATTTGCATTTCTCTAATGATGATGTTGAGCATCTTTTCATGTGCCTCTTGGCCATCTGTATGTCTTCTATGGAGAAATGACTAATTAGTCTTCTGCCCATTTTTTGATTGTGTTGTTTGTTTTTTTGATATTGAGCTTCATGAGCTGTTTGTGTATTTTGGAGATTAATCCCTTGTCTATTGCTTCATTGGCAAATATTTTCCCCCATTCTAAGGGTTGTCTTTTCGTCTTGTTTATGGTTTCCTTTGCTGTGCAAAAGCGTGTAAGTTTCATTAGGTCCCATTTGTTTATTTTTGTTTTTATTTTCATTGCTGTAGGAGATGGGTCAAAAAAGATCTTGCTGTGATTTATGTCAAAGAGTGTTCTTCCTATGTTTTTCTCTAAGAGTTTATAGTGTCTGGTCTTATATTTAGGTCTTTAATCCATTTGGAGTTTATTTTTGTGTATGGTGTTAGGGAGTGTTCTAATTTCATTTTACATGTAGCTATGCAGTTTTCCCAGCACCATTTTTGAAGAGACTGTCTTTTCTCCATTGTATATTCTTGCCTCCTTTGTCATAGATTAGTTGACCATAGGTGTATGCATTTATCTCTGGGCTTAGATCGTTTAGACACTCTACTTAAGGTCGTAGCACAGAACAACTTCTCTTGGCTCCACCTTACTTTTTCTGCAAATTGTAGGGACTTTATCAACTTTAGAATAACATCACAAAGTTAACTAATTGTTTTATAAAGTTACTCTCAAGGTCCAACTTGTTTAAGCTGCCCATCTGCCATGGAAATTATCGAAACTTGAGCCAAGAGGTACCAGGAAGAAGAAAGAATCCAAAGGAAGCCTCTTGATCTTGGTCCTTACCTTTTAATATAGAGAAACCTATTTGTCTTTTATTTCCTCCCTCCAACTTGGCAGTGACTGGTAAGGAATAGTGAAGAGGAAAGCCTGTATGCTCTAAGTTGATGTGCTTGAAAGGAAAGTCCCCCCAAATAATGTGATCCGAAATGATTTTAACTTCTCAGATTTGGTGTATTAGTTTGTTAGCGTTGCTATAATGAAATGCCAGAGACTGGGTAACTTAAATGGAAATTTATTTTCTCATAATTTTGGATCCTGGAAGTCTAAGACCCAGGTGTCAGCAGTTTGGTGTCTATTGAGGACTCTCCCCTTCACTTTGCAGATGGCTGCCTGCTCACCGTGTCGTCATATGGTCATCCCTTTGTCTGTGTTTTCCATGTACTCACATGACCTTTTCTCTGTGCTTCTCTCTTCTTTTTCTAAGGACACCAGTTATATTAGACTAAGGCCCCATCTTTATGATTTCATTTAACATTAATGACCTCTTTCAAGGCCCTATTTCCAAATACACTTGCATTCTAAGGTATTGGCAGAGGCAATTTAAGGCTTCAGTGTAAGAATTTTTGGGGAGACACAAGTTCATAACATTTGGCTATATACAATTTGCCTTGTTCATAATTTACAATGAACAATGAGGTAAACCATCAAAACCACATTGTTTCCAGATATTGAGACTTCGTTATCATTGTTCTGTTTCTCAAAATAAATAGAATATTTACTCATTTTAAATTTACCCTGAACTATAAATATACAGGCCATAAATGAAATCTCATTATTATTTTATAAAGAACCAGGGGGTATTTTTCTCTTACATACCATCCCACTTAAATCTTCATAAGTGCTTCTTGCAAACTGACCTCCTTTCACACTTCACATAAAACTCTCAGCTACGAAATGGGGAGGCTAAAAGCCTTTAATGTGTCACTAGTCCCACAATGCCGAACCTATGAAGTAGACTCACAAACAAGTGAGTCTAGGACTAGAGGAAATTAATCTACCCCTAACCAATAAAACAAAAACAAAAAAAACAATGGAAGTATAACATTGTTTCTCTTTCTTAATAAAAAAATTATTGCCATTAGAATATCAGATTTTGGCAACTTCAGGTAGTAAGTGACATTTTTACTATTTCTATTGAAACTTCTACAGGATGATGGAGAACATAAAATATATTTCTAAATCAAAAATAAATTTTTCAGCAACACTTGAAGAGACTGTCTTTCCCCACCAATTATTTTTGCCTCCTTTGTCATACATTGATTGACCATAAGTGTGTGGGTTTATTTCTGGGGTCTCCATTCTGTTCCATTGATCTATATGTGTGTTTTTGTGCCAGTACAATACTGTTTTGATTATTGTAGCTTTGTAGTATAGTCTGAAGTCAGGAAGCATTATACCTCCAGCTTTGTTCTCCTAAGTCTAACAGAAGTGACCTTAACTATCAGGCAGTAAGGTTATACATATTTATGCTTCAATGTATCTATTTAATTGTTATATATTTATTGATATTTCCCAAGGTTAGTTACTTGCAATTTGTTCTGATTTGTCCTGTGTATTTTTCACCAAATATTCATATATTGTTTGTCATTCCAATAATGTATTAAAACACTGAGCTGTGATATCTGGTAACTGAACACCTGTTTTCTAGAATGCAACTGGTGATAGAAAGTGACAATTCATTGTCTTTGCAGATGGCAGAGTCCCTGCATCATTTCCATTCAGATAATTTAATGTTTATTCTGAAATCATAAGGGAGAGGATCCTAGGTTTATTTCAGTAACTCCAGGAATACAGTCCTTTTGAACTCAAGATTGTAAAGTTCTTCCTTGAATATGTTTAATAAGATAATTCAAGCAATATATTCTAATTTAATTTTAACTCAGTATTCGAGATTTGCTATTCATGAAATACATAGCCTGATTTTTAAAAAAATCAATGAATTTGATCATATCTTGGAACCTCATTTCATTCTCTCTGGAGTTGTCATGGCAACAGAGAAAGCAGGGTGCTATGAGGAGATGCGATTTTAGACTTCTGCTGCAGTTATTCCTATGTTTGGTCCAGAGAGAATAATGTGGTGACTACTTTATTCAAAAAATTGTACTTAATATGTATTATGTTAATATAGCAGTCATGGAGAATTCAGATGCTATAAAATGCCTGGCCTTGCCACTTTGCCTAATAGATGGGTTCAGGTTTACTTCTTCCTGTTTAAGCTCCTGTTCAGTGACTGGTAGAATTATTTTTGATATGTATCGTGTCTAGTTAGGGGTATTTATTGGATCTTGAAACAAGCAGGATGGAAAATAGAGAATTCAAACAGTTGAATTTATTAAATGTTTAAGTGACGCATTTGAATTAATTACAAATTTATTACATAAATATGAAGCTACCTTTGATTACAAATCCTGTTCCAATGATGATCTGGACAGCTCACTGTCTTAACCAATATTGTTGCCTTCCTGACAGTGGCTCACTCTCCAGTTACATGATATCACAGCTTTCCCACTCTGAGTGCAAATATTCACAATATCCTTTTTCTTGATCCTTTATTTTCTTTTTCCTTCCTCCTTTCTTCTCTGTCTCCTTCCTGCTTTCCCTCCTTGCCTGCCTCCTTCCTCCTTTCCTCATCCCTTCCCTCATTCCTTCCTCAGTTGCTTTTTCTTGCACATTCATTGTATAGAATTTACCTGCCACTCTGCTAAATAGGCTCAATTATCTTCCCTGTGTTCCCACCTCCCTCTCCTATCTTCACCCCCTCCCTGCACTGAACTCAAACCCACAGGTCAGTGTGTCCAGTGGCCTCTTGCTTGTTAATGCTAGGTCTCTGCTCATGGTAAATGGAGTCCTTGTGGAATTTTATAAAAAGTCTAAATATATGCAGCAGAATTGTATGAAAAATTTGTAGTCAGAGAGCAATAGGAAAAATTAAACTCTGTAGTTTAATTTCTGCAGTGAGCAGAAATCATGAAGGTTTTAGTCATCACAAAGTAGAGAATTGGTAGCACTCTGAGCTAATCATAACTAAATTGCCAAATGGGCAAGGAACTCTGACCATCTGGGTTGTACAGGTTTAAGATTTAAGAAAAGAGCAAATATTTAAACACATTTTAAACAAAGGCGTACCAGGGCAGCAAGAGGTGGGCTTATAAATGCATCTTTGTAATATGTATATTTTAGAAATATACCATATTAAGAATTTTCTTTTTAAAATTTTATTAAAGTAATTCACAATATTATTATTAGTTTTAGAGTATAATGATTCAATATTTTTATAGATTAAACTCCATAAATTTATTATAAATATTGGCTGTATTCCCTGTCCTGTACAATATATTCTTTTTTTTTGCATATTTATCTTATACCAAATAGTTTGTACCTCTTCATCCCCTACTCCTATCTTGCCTCTCCCCCTTTTTTCTCCCCACTGGAAACCACTAGTTTGTTTTCTATATCTGTTTCTGTTTTGCTATATACATTAGTTTGTTTTATGTTTTAGATTCTACACATAGGTGATTTCATATAGTATTTGTCTTTCTCTGTCTGACTTCACTAAGCATAATAATCTTTAGGTCCACTCACACTGCTGCAAATGGCAGAATTTCATTTTTTATGGCTGAGTAATATTCCATTCTCTGTGTGTGTACACACACGTGCGCACACACCTCATCTTCTTTATCCATTTGTGTGTTGATGGGCATTGGGTTGCTTCTATATCTTGGTTGTTATAAATAATGGACATTAGGGTGCATGCATCTTTTCAAATTAGTGTTTTCAGTTTCTTTGGATATATACCCAGAAGTAGAATTGCTGAATCATAGGGTAGTTCTATTAGCTTTTTAAGGAACCTCCATGTTGTTTTCCATAGTGGCTTCATCAATTTATATTCCCACCAACAGTGTACAAGGGTTCCCTTTACATCCTCACCAACATTTGTTATCTGTGGTCTTTTTGATGATAGCCATTCTGAGAGGTGTGAGGTGCTATCTCGTGGTTTTGATTTGCTTTTCTCTGATGATTAGTGATGTTGAACATCTTTCCATGGGCCATCTTTGTGTTTTTGGAAAAGTGTCTGTTTAGGTCTTCCAATTATTAATTGGGTTGTTTGTTTTTTGGTATTGAGTTGTATGAGCTATTTTATATTTTAGATAGTATTTATCAGTCTTATCATTTGTAAATATTTTCTCCCATTCAGTAGGTTGTATTTTTGTTTTGTCAATAGTTTCCTTTGCTGTAAAAAAGCTTTTAAGTTTAATTCCTTCCTATTTGTTTAGTTTTGCTTCTATTTCCTTTGCCTTAGGAAACATATCCAAAAAAAATTGCTACAATTTATGTCAAATACTGTTCTGCTTATGTTTATCTCTAGGATTTTTATGGTTTTCAGCCTGACATTTAGGTCTTTAATCCATTTTGAGTTTATTTTTGTGTATGGTGTTAAGGAGCGTTATAGTTTCATTCTTTTACATGTAGCTGTCCAGTTTTCCCAGCAACACTTATTTATTTATTTATTTTTGCGGTACGTGGGCCTCTCACTGTTGTGGCCTCTCCCGTTCAGAGTGCAGGCTCTAGACACGCAGGCTCAGCGGCCATGGCTCACAGGCCCAGCCGCTCCACGGCATGTAGGATATTCCTGGACCAGGGCATGAACCCATCTCCCCTGCATCAGCAGGCGGACTCTCAACCACTGCGCCACCAGGGAAGTCCCCAGCAACACTTATTGAAGAGACTGTCTTTCCCCAGCAATTATTTTTGCCTCCTTTGTCATACATTAGTTGACCATAAGTGTGTGGGTTTAGTTCTGGGGTCTCTATTGTGTTCCATTGATCTATGTGTCTGTTTGTGCCAGTACAATACTGTTTTGATTACTGTAGCTTTGTAGTATAGTCTGAAGTCAGGGAGCATGATACCTCCAGCTTTGTTCTTTTTTCTCAAGATTACTTTTGTTATTTGGGATTTTTTTTGTCTCCATACAAATTTTATGAATATTCTAGTTCTGTGAAAAATGTCATGGATATTTTGATAGGGGTTGCATTAAATCTGTAAATTGATTTGGGTAGTATGGACACATTAACAATATTAATTCTTCCACTCCATGAACACAGGATATCTTTCCACTTCTTTGTATCATTTTCAATTTCCTTAATCAGCGTTTTATCATTTTCAGAGTATAGATCTTTGAACTCTTTGGTTAAGTTTATTCTGAGGTATTCTTTTTGATATGATTTTAAATGGAATTGTTTTTTTCGCTTCCTATAGCTCATTATTAGTGCATAGAAAGCAACCAATTTCTTTATATTCATCCTGTATACTGCAACTGTGCTGAATTCACTTAGTAGTTCTAACAGTTTTTTTGGTGGCAACTTTAGGGTCTTTATATATAGTATCATGACATCAGCAAAGAGTGACAGTTTTTCTTCCCTTCCAATTTGGATGCATTTTATTTCTTTTTCTTGTCCAACTTCTGTGGCTAGGACTTCCAATTCTGTGTTAAATAGAAGTGGCAAAAGTGGGCATCATTGTCTTGTTCCTGATTTTAGAGGAAAGGTTTTCAGTTTTTTGCCATTGGGTGTAATGTTAGCTGTGGGTTTGTCGTAAATGGCTTTTATTATGTTGAGATATGTTCCCCCATACCCACTTTGATGAAAGTTTTTATCATGAATGGATTTTGAATTTTGTCAAATGTTTTTCATGCGTCTTTTGAGATGATCATGTGCTTTTTATTCTTTTGTTAAAGTGGTGTATCACATTGAGTGATTTGCAGATATTGAACCATCCTTGCATTCCTGGCTGGAATAAATCTCACTCGATCATGGTGAATGACCCATTTCGTGTATGGTTGAATTCGGTTTGCTAATTTTTTTGAGGATTTTGCATCTATATTCATCAAAGATATTGGCCTGTAATATTCTGTTTTTGTAGTGTATTTTTCTGATTTTGCTATCAGAGTAATGGTGGCCTTGTAAAATGAATTTGAGAGTGTTCCTGCCTCTTCAGTGTTTTGGAATAGTTTGAGAAGAATAGGTACTAGCTCTTCTTTATACGTTTAACAGAATTCCCCTGTGAAGATGTCTGATCCTGGACTTTGTTTGCTGGGATTTTTAAATTACTAATTCAATTTCACTAATAGTGATTGATCATTCAGATTGTTTATTTCTTCCTGATTCATTGTTGGAAGATTGTTTTTTCTAGAAATATATCCATTTCTTCTAGGTTGTCCAGTTTGCTTGCTTATAACTGTTTTTAGTATTCTCTTATTTTTTATCTTTTTGATATAAGTTGTTATTTCTCCTCTTTCGTTTCTTACTTTATTTGAGTCATCTCTCTTTTTTTCTTGATGAGACTGGCTATAGGTTCTCAATTTTTTTTAATCTTTTCGAAAACATAGCTCTTGCTTTCATCAATCTTTCCATTGTTTTTTGGTTTCTGTTTTATTTATTTGCTCCCTAATCTTTACTATTCCCTTCTTTCTGCTGACTTTGTGCTTTGTTTGATCTTTTTCTAATTCTTTTAGATTGTAGGTTAGGTTATTTATTCGAGATTTTTCTTGTTTCTTGAGGTAGACATGTATCCTTATAAATCTCCTTCTTAGAACTGCTTTTGGTGCATCCCATAGATTTTGGAAAGCTGTGTTTTTATTTTCATTTTCCTTGAGGTATTTTCCAATTTTCTGTTTGAATCCTTCATCCACCCATTGGTTTTTAGTGGGATGTTATTTAGTCTCCATGTTTGTGTTTTTCCTATTTTCCTTCCTGTAATTGATTTTGAGTTTTATACCATTGTGGTCAGAAAAAAAATGCTTGCTGTAATTTCTGTCCTCTTAAATGTGTTGAAACTTGTTTTGTGACCTATCATGTTATCTGTCCTGGGGAATGTTCCATGTGCACTTGAAAAAAAATCTATTGTGCTGTTTGGGGATTGAATGTCCTATAGATGTATATTAAGTCCAACTGATCAAATGCGTCATTTAAGACCACTGTTTCCTTATTGATTTTTCTATTTGAATGATCCGTCCATTAATGTAAGTGTGGTGTTAACATCCCCTACTATTATTGTATTGTTGTGAACTTCTCCCTTTCTGTCTATTAGTATTTGCTTTATATATTTAGGTGCTCCTGTATGTTGTGCATATATGATAAGGAGTATAATATCCTCTTCCTATACTGATCCCTTTATCATTATATCACCTTTCTTTGTCTCTTGTTATAGACTGTTTTAGTATATACTTCATCTGCTATGAGTATTGCTACCCCTGCTTGCTTGTTTTTTCCATTTGCATGAAATATCTTTTACCATCACTCACTTTCAGTCTATTAGTTGTTTTTTCACTTGTCTTTTCTGCTTTTTTCATTTTGAACAAATTTGTATCTTCTCATTTTGCTTAATTTTCTCTTTATGAAATTGGGTGGAACAGTTACACATCATTATCGTGAATGTGTGTCCTTGTGTGGGAGCACCCCTATGCAATATACATGTGTCCTGTGGCTTTGGTCAGAAAGCTGGGTCTGAGGTGAGCACAGATCACCATTTCCTCCAGGCTGTGCTGCCATTTCCTCCAGGCTGTGCTGGCAGCTTTTTACCTTGGTGGGAGAGGTGGGTAAGGAGATGGAGAGGCTAGAGGCAGAGGTAGGTGTGAGCTGGGACTTCTATGCTCAGTGGTTGTTACCACGCTAGCAGAGGCAGGGTTAAGGTCAGGATCAGGTCCTAAGGTGCTAGAGCAGAATTTCTGAGCATTGGGTCTGAGCTAGTTCTCTGCCCTCTGAGTGCATTCTTTCCCCATCACAGCAATGGCAACTTCACCCCAGAGGGGAGCAGTGGCTGAAGAAGGGCTGAAGTGGGCACTCTTTGTGGGCTGGGGCATGTGCAGGAGTGGTTGCTGGAAATGACCAGAGTCACAGGCAATTTCAATGTGCTTCCTTTGCTTTGTTACTGGGAGTAAGCAAGCCTGCTTGCTTACTGGGAGTAAGCAAGCATGTGTCTGCTCTTCATGAGTGGAATCTAGGTTTCTTTCAGCTCTCCTGTTATTCCCACTGTTTTTCAAACAAGCTAAGGGGACTTATATTCCTGGTGTTAGAACACAGGCCTGGAGTGCCCAATAAGTGGTTGAAACTACTTACTCCCCAGGGAAGATCACTTTTAATACCTCTGAGCCCTTTTAATACCCCTCCTCTTCTCTGTCCCCTCCAAGGGGCATGGGTCCTGACCCGATCACTTCTCTTCCCTTCCTACCCAACTCCGTGTGGATCTTTCTTTACATTCTTGGTTGTATAAGAGCCTCTGTCAAGCTCCAGCTTGTTTTCAGTGAGAATTGCTCCACATGTAGATGTACTTTTGATGTGTTTGTTGGGGGAGGTGAGCTCAGCATCCTCCTATTTCACCATCTGATCTCCTCTCAACAATTTTCATTGTTCAATTCAAGACTAAAATAGTTATTACATTGATTCCTTGGGAGCATTTTCTCCCATAAAGGCTAATTTGGAGACCAAAACTCTTACAAATTAGAAGGACAGAAGAAAAAAGACATGGAAACATTTTGTTGGTATGTGATAATGCTTAGTATTCATAGGTCAAGGTCCAGATCATTTCTAAGTCACTAAAAGAAGTCATACTCTTGGATCACAAGAGTATCAGGCATACTAGGCATTTATTGGAAGGATTTATTTTATTTCCCTATTTAATTAATGAAGTTAACAATGGACTATGTTTAACTATTGAAGAAGTTTTGTGTATTTAGTGAATGCCTATTATACACCCACAGAAGATTTAGATACTATTTAGGTAACCCATACTGCAAAATGCATTGAATGGTAAAGATGTTTTCACTAAAAACAGACAATGTTAAGGTGATTAAAAGGCTTGAATTAGTGATAAACTCAACCCTATGCTGATATAATTAGTTCTGAGCTTCAGACACACCGAAAAATGTCAGCTTGCCTAATCGGCACTTTTAAAGTCGTAATAGGTCTTTACTATAAGGCAACTTCCAAAATATAAGCACTTTATTCTAGTCAACTCTGGTTTGCTAGAATGAAGTAATGGACAGCGGCCTTAGTTCTGTGCTCCCAGTTCATATGAAATGGGGGAGGAGTCACTAGAAGTTTTAAGAGTATTTGCCCACAGAAACATGCTAATCAGTACAGAGCCAAGGATAATCAAGAGGGTGTTATGTTGGCTCACCATGTTGGCTGGGAAGGGAAAGTCTCCCACTTTCCTTTTATCCCCTGCTCTTCTACGCCACAAAACCTGAAGATATGTGAGCTACTGGATGGGTACAAGCTCTAGCAAGTATTAAGTGCACTGCTTACATCCCCATTTAAATATCTTGTACCACTGAGTGTCTTTCCCATCTCAGTTGATGTCAACTCCATCTATTCAGTTGCTCATGCCCAAGCCACTGGAGTCATTGCTGGTCCTCTCAATCTCTCCCACCTTATGCCTAGTCTAACAGGAAATGTTATTAGCTTTATCTTCAAGGTATATCCAGAATCAAATCATCTAATTCCCATTGTCTCTGCTGTGACTACCCTGGTTGGGACTACTATGTTTTCTTTCTTGAAATATGGCAAATTCTCCTTCTCTTAAGTCTGCTTTCAAAATCATACAGAACAATGTTTCTCTCGTTTAATTTTTAATTTTGATGTGATTTCAGACTTACAGAAAAGCTATACAAATAGTACAAACTGTTACCTTAAATGCTTCATCCAGATTCCCCAACTGTAAACACTTTTTTCATTTACTATTTTTCATTAAATACTGCTATATTCTCATCCATAAGGGTTGCACTATTTTGCATTTTCATCAGCAATATATTACAGTGTCTGTTTCTGCATAGTCTTGCAGATACTGTGTTACTAGATTTTTGAACTTTTACCAATCTGCTTAAGGCGAAATGACATCTCATAATAGTCTTAATTAGCATTTACACTTCTACAGATAAGGTTGAATGTATTTTCATATGTTTAAAGACATTTAAAAACTTTTGGATAGCCCCCTTCTGTTTTTCACTCATTTTACTCTCAGGATTTTGGTCTTTTGTCCCCCAGAATTTTAAGCATTCCATATATTATTAGCTAATAACTAATACTAGTTACTATTAGCTAGTAACTAATACTAACATAACTATTACCTGCGATATAGGTTACCAATATTTTCTTCTAGTGTGTTGTCTTATGACTTTGTTTATGGTGGGGTTTTTTTGTTTTGCTAAAGTTTTAAATTTTGATGGTTAAATTTATCAATTTCTGATTTTCTCTGGAATTTGAGTTACTGCTAGAAAACCTTTTCTTACCCCCAGGTGTTATAGGAATTCATCCATGTTTTCTTCTGGTACTTCTGGGATTTTTTTTTTTTAAACATTTAGATTCCTGAACAATTTGGAGTTTATTTTTGTGTGAAATGAGGCATAGATTTAATTTTATCTTTTCCCAAATACCCATTATTTCAGCACCATTTATTAAAATGCCCATCCTTGGCTCTAGTGATTTGAGATGTTACCTTCATCATATACTAAAATACAATAAGCACTTTGACCAATGGGAAAGAACTAAAAGTCCAGATATAGACCAATCTGTCTACTCATGCACGAGTACCACCTTGTTTTAATTGTAGAGGTGCTATGTTTTAATGTCTGGTAGGACTAGTCTCCTGGTATTTTTTCTTTTAAGGTATTTTCCTGGATATTCCACATAAAATTTGTATTAACTTATCTAGATCCATTAAAAAGCTTGCTAATATTTTTCTTGGGATTACATTAAATTGATAAATGAGGGAGAACTGATATGTTTATGTCAATTTCTCCTTTTATGGCTGTTAGTACTTGCCTTATGTATTGAGGTGCTCCTATGTTGGGTGCATAAATATTTACAATTGTTATATCTTCTTCTTGGATTGATCCCTTGATCATCATGTAGTGTCCTTCTTTGTCTCTTGTAACACTTTATTTTAAAGTCAATTTCGTCTGATATGAGTATTGCTACTCCAGTTTTCTTTTGATTTCCCTTTGCATGGCATACCTTTTTCCATCCCCTCACTTTCAATGTGTCCCTAGGTCTGAAGTGGGTCTCTTGTAGCCAGCATATATACGGGTCTTGTTTTTGTATCCATTCAGCCAGTCTATGTCTTTTGGTTGGAGCATTTAATCCATTTACATTTAAGGTAATTATCAATATGTATGTTCTTATTGCCATCTATACATATATACAATATTGTTTTAAGTTGCTGGTCTCTTAATTTCAACTGCATTTCCAATGTCCTGCATTTGTACTCTCCTCTTCTCATGATTGCTTGTTTGGATATCATATTTGTGTATGGGTGATTTTCTAACTTTACTGTATTTTTGCCTTTACTGGTGAGCTTTCCCATTCATAATCTTCTTGTTTCTAGAGAAGTTCCTTTAGCATTTGTTGTAAAGCTGGTTTGGTGTTGAATTCTCTTAGTTTTTGCTTCTCTGTAAAGCTTTTGATTTCTCCATCAAATCTGAATGAGAGCCTTGCTGTGTAGGGTATTCTTGGTTGTAGGTCTTTCCCTTTCACCACTTTATCATGCCACCCCCTTCTGACCTGCAGAACTTCTGGTGAAAAATCAGCTGGTAACCTTATGGGGATTCCCTTATGTGTTGCTTTTCCCTTGTTGCCTTTAATATGTTTTGCCTTTAATTTTCATCAATTTGATTAATATGTAGCTCAGTGTGTTCCTCCTTGAGTTTATCCTGTATGGGACTCTGTGCTTCCTGGACTTGAGTGATTACTTTCCCATGTTAGGGAAGTTTTTAGTTATCGTCTGTTCAAATATTTTCTCAGGTCCTCAGGCTGCAGGATTTTAATTCTTCTTGGTTCTGGTGTCTGTTCCCTGATAGGTGAGGTTGGTCCAGGGCCTTCTGCAGGCTTCCTGGTGAGTGGGACTGGTGCCTCCCCACTGGTGGGTGGTGCTGGGTCTTGTCCTTCTGGTGTGCAGTGCTGTACCAAGGGGTGTGTTTATAGGTGGCTGTTGGCTCAGGACTATTTTAGGCAGCCTTTCTTCTGATGGTTGGGGCTGTGTTCACCCTTGTTAGTTGTTTGGCTGAGGTGTCCTAGCACTAGAGCCTGCAGTCTGTTGGGTGGGTCTTGGTGCCAAAATGGCAACCTCCAGGAGAGCTTGAGTCTTCCTGGCGCATCTACCACCAGTGTCCTTGCCCCCACAGTGAGCCACAGCTGACCTCCACCTCCCTAGGAGACCCTCCAAGACCTGCAGGTACGTCTTGTCCAAGCTCTTATGGAGTCACTGCTTTGCCCTAGGTCCCAGTTGTACTTTCCTATGTTGGAGTCTCTGTTTCCCTCAGTCCTGTGGAGCTCCTGCACTGAAGCCCCACTGGCTTTCAAAGGTCAGGGGCTCCTCCTCTTCCTGATGCTAGACCCTCAGCCTGTGAAGCCTGATGTGGGGCTCAAAAGTCTCACTCCTGTAGGATAACCTCTGTGATATAATTCTTTTCCAGTTTGTGTGTCACCCACTCAGCAGGTATGGGATTTGATCATACTGTGAAAGTGCCTACATCTTGTGTTGCTGTCCTCATCTTTTGGTTGGTGTAGAATATCTTTTTGGTAGGTTTAAGTCTTTTTTGTCCATGGTTGTTCAGCAGTTAGTTAGCTGTGATTTTGCTGTTTACATGAGAGGAGGATCTCAAGTCCTTGTACTCTGCCATCTTGTCTCTTGTCCTCTAGAATATGGTATTTAGATACAATTTTTTGTTACTTTAGTCCAACAGATCCCACCTCTTTTCCAGAATTTCTTAGGGGTGGAGGGAAAAAGTTCTGACCTTTCAGTATAGTTGTTTGACGTATGTGTAATACAGTTAGATTATTTTTCTCACATCTACATTTCATCCTTGGATTCCTGATCTCCTAAATTATTCTGTGAGGTAGTATGAGTGTGAACCACAGACTTAATCAGCCATTCCAGCAGAACTGCCAATTTGAACTGAAGGGGAAGAAAGGCTGTGGGATTTCTTGGATTTTTACAGGACAGTATCATAGGGTGATTCAGCTTCAAAAGTTTGGTATTATTTAAGAAAAGGGAAGAATGTCCCATAATGTCATTCAAAAGATGATCTGGGACTGCCTCCTTTGTTTCAAAAGGGGAGGCTTTGCTTTCAACAGTCCTGAAGACCTCTGTGGAGAGCTGACCAAAGTAGTGAAGGCAGGCCCTCCAGGCAGAGCCCTCATGGTGCAATCCTGCCCAGCAGAGCTTCAGTGACCGGAGGCCACAGGGAATCCAGAAGGCATAACATCAAGACACAGAGGATTATTTTCAAGCCTTTTGGTCTAGTGTAGTTATTCCTGTTAGTTTTGGACTTGCTTGAGACCTGTCACCCCCTTTCCTATTTCTCCCTTTTAGGGTGGGAATTTCTAGCCTTTGCCTGTCCCACCACTGCATTTTAGAAGTACATAACTTGTTTGGTTTCATAGGCTCCCTCAGTTTACCTATTCAGTTAGTTGCCACATTCTGTAGAGTCATTCTTCACCATGTCTTCTAGCCATGCCTAACTTGATCCCATTGCTATTACTCTGATTCAGGCTGTCATTATTTCTTACATTCAGTATTATAATACAATTGGTTTTAATAGCATTTATGTTCAATTCATGATCTTCACTGAAAGAAGTAGTAACTTATCCTTTGCTCTTTATCTACCTATTGCCTCTATGAGAGTAAGAGTCACCCTGCATTAAAACAATATTTTTATGTATGCCAGGTGCTATTCTAAGTGCTTTACAAATGTTATTAACTCATGTTAAGTCACTTGTTCAAAGTGTCTAGCTAGTTCAGCAACATTATTTGACCCAGGCAATCTAACAGAACTAACACCACACCATGTTGAAACTGCCTCCCTCATCCTTTAGCCTATGTATTCCATTGCTTTATCCCTGCACATCAACAGTTAAACAATATTGTGCCCAAATATTGGATTGGCCAAAAAGTTTGTTCGGGTTTTTTTTAACGTGGAAAAATCCAAATGAACTTTTTGGCCAACCCAATAGTTTATTAAATTCCCTGAAGAAAGTTCCCATCCCAAGGTCCTGGGTTAGTTTTAGTTATCGCTATTGCTATTACTTGTTGTAGATGAGTTTGCTTTCAGCCTAGCAACCTTGCAAAGAAGCAGAGATAAGAATGGTAAAGTAAAAATAACTACTAACAACTTGAAGTTTTGTAGGAGCCCTTTGATCCAGCCCATGTAAGTAAGCAGAACAAAGAAATGTTATGCTTCCCTTCAAGGCCAGGTGCCTCTAGTAAGTCCACAATCCAATCTGCCTTTACCCTTTAATCTTGAGCACTCCCCCCTTTTCCTTTAGCATAAAAGAAGCCTGAGTTCTACTCTGAGTTAAAATGGTTCTTTAGGACATTAGTCTGCAATCTTTTTGGTTTGCTGGCTTTCCAAATGAAGTCACTACTCTTTGCCCCAACACTTTGTTGACTTCTTGGCCTGTCTTTTGGTTAGCAGTATGAGCTTGGATCCAGTAACATAACTTCAGATCCTTTCACGACCTCTCTAAGATAAATTATTATCTCCTCTTGAAAGATATTCATAAATATTCAACAACTTGTACTTAAGAAGCACAGATTATTCTTACCCCCTTATTTTAAAATGGAAAATAGAAATACTGTTTTCTATAAAGGATTTATAAAATATAAATCCTTAAATACTGTTATTCAGACAGGCTTGTTTTCTTCGCTTCAGTAGTAATGAATGTTCTTTGGTTATTAGAGCTATTAGTGAATTATGCATCCAATCTGTGCAAGTTATTAAAATCTAATTGTTCATGGAATACTACCTTGAAATAATGAGTTTTCAAGAGGGGAGAAAATGGAGTGAAGAATATTAAATGCAGGACTTGTATGAAACTTGGAAGTTGTCACTCCACCATAATAACAACTAGAAAATCAACAACTCTTACTGGATCTGCAAGAGAAGGTGGTGGACATAGGGCAAATTGCTGCCCCCAAGATAGAAGAGACAGGTAAATACACGTCACCACAGCTTAGCAGGGTAGAGACTCACGAGCTGAAACTGCCATGGGAATCAGTGCTGGAGTAGGAAAACTGGATTTTTAATGGCTTAATTGCTGGGGACTCAGTCATGGGGGGCACAATATTGTGAGATACCACCTCTAGGAGCTTGGCCGTTTTCCCACAGTAAATATCAGAATAATTTCCTTTTGCTTCTAGCAGGAGAAAGGGGATAAGAAACCATTTTGAAATATGCCAGTATACCATGTTATTCCTAATAAGGCCTGCCCTCAGGGGAAACTAACCAGAGCCTAAATGACTGGGGTAAAAGGAAATAAATACCCAAATGCAGCCCATTCTAGCCATCCTGTCCCACCAAAGGAAGGAGAAAAGAATGAAAAAGGAGAGAAGATGAAATCATGTAAAATGCTCAGTTAAAACAAAAAAAGGAAGAAAAAGAGTGGAAGACAAAAATAGGAACAAAGACCAAGGGCAAAAAATACAGTATATTGATCTCCCTGGAAGATGGTGGAAGAGTAAGATGAGGAGATCACTTTCCTCCCCACAGATACACCAGAAAAACATCTACACATGGAACAACTCCTACAGAACACCTACTGAATGCTGCCAGAAGACCTCCCAAAAGGCAAGAAGGTCCCCATGTACCTGGGTAGGGCAAAAGAATATAAACAGAGACAAAAGGATAGGGACAGGACCTGCACCAGTGGGAGGGAGCTGTGAAGGAGAAAAGGTTTCCACACACTAGGAAGCCCCTTCACAGGCGGAGACTGTGGGTGGCGGAGGGCAAAGCAGAGAGATTCCCGCACAGAGGATCGGTGCCGAACAGCACTCACCAGCCTGAGTGGCTTCTCTGCTCACCTACCAGGGCAGGCAGGGCTGGGAGCAGAGGCTCCAGCTTTGGTCAGAGTGCAGGGAGAGGACTGGGGTTGGCAGCGTGAACATAGCCTGAAGGGGTTAGTGCACCATGGCTAGCCAGGAGGGAGTCCGGGGAAAAGTCTGGACCTGCTGAAGAGGCAAGAGACTTTTTCTTCCCTCTTTGTTTCCTGGTGCACGAGGAGAGGGGATTAAGAGCACTGCTTAAACGAGCTCCAGGGACAGGCATGAGCCGCGGCTACCAGCACAGATCCCAGAGACAGGCATGAGACGCTAAGGCTGCTGCTGCCGCCACCAAGAAGCCTGTGTGGAAGCACAGGTCACTATCCACACCTCCCTTCCGGGGAGCCTGTGCAGCCTGCCACTGCCAGGGTCACGGGATCCACGGACAACTTCCCCAGGAGAACGCACAGCGCCTCAGGCTGGTGCAATGTCCCGCTGGCCTCTGCAGGCTTGCCCAGCATCCACACCCCTCCCTACCCCGAGTGAGCCAGAGTCCCCGAAGCAGCTGCTCCTTTAACCCTGTCCTGTCTGAGCGAAGAACAGACGCCCTCCGGCACCTACACGCAGAGGCGGGGCCAAATCCGAGCCCCAGGAGCTGTGCGAACAAAGAAGAGAAAGGGAAATCTCTCCCAGCAGCCTCAGAAGCAGCAGATTAAAGCTCCAACTTGATGTACCCTGCATCTGTGGAATACATGAATGCATCTGTGGAATACATGAATAGACAACGAATCCCAAATTGAGGAGGTGGACTTTGAGAACAAGGTTTATTATTTTTTCCCCTTTTTGTGAGTGTGTATGTGTATGCTTCTATGTCAGATTTTGTCTGTATAGCTTTGCTTCCACCATTTGTCCTAGGGTTCTGTTTTTCTTTTTTAAAAAATTTTATTTTAATAACTATTTTCTTTTTTTTTTCTATTTTATCCTTTATCCTCTTTCTTTCTACTTTTTCTTCCTTTTGTTCTGAGCCGTGAGGATGAAAAGCTCTTGGTGCTGCAGCCAGGAGTCAGTGCTGTGCCTCTGAGGTGGGAGAGCCAACTTCAGGACACTGGTCCACAAGAGACCTCCCAGCTCCACATAATATCAAACGGCAAAAATCTCCCAGAGATCTCCATCTCAACACCAGCACGCAGCTTCACTCAATGACCAGCAAGCTACAGTGCTGGACACCCTATGCCAAACAACTAGCAAGACAGGAACACAACCCCACCCATTAGCAAAGAGGCTGCCTAAAATCATAATGAGGACACAGACACCCCAAAACACACCGCCACATGCAGTCCTGCCCACCAGAAAGACCCAGCCTCATCCATCAGAACACAGGCACTATTCCCCTCCACCAGGAAGCCTACACTAACCACTGGGGACAGACACCAAAAACAACAGGCACCTGCAGCCTGCAAAAAGGAGACCCCAAACACAGTAAGATAAACAAAATGAGAAGACAGAAAAACACACAGCAGATGAAGGAGCAAGATAAAAACCCACCAGACCTAACAAATGAAGAGGAAATAAATAGGCAATCTACCTGAAAAAGAATTCAGAATAATGATAGTAAACATGATCCAAAATCTTGGAAACAGAATAGACAAAATGCAAGAAACATTTAGCAAGGACCTAGAAGAACTAAAGATGAAACAATCAATGATGAACAAAACAATAAATGAAATTGAAAATACCCTGTATGGGATAAATAGCAGAATTACTGAGGCAGAAGAACGGATAAGTGACCTGGAAGATAAAATAGTGGAAATAACTACTACAGAGCAGAATAAAGACAAAAGAATGAAAAGAACTGAGGACAGTCTCAGAGACCTCTGGGACAACATTAAACACACCAACATTCAAATTATAGGGGTCCCAGAAGAAGAAGAGAAAAAGAAAGGGACTGAGAAAATATTTGAAGAGATTATAGTCGAAAACTTCCCTAATATGGGAAAGGAAATAGGTAATCAAGTCCAGGAAGCACAGAGAGTCCCATACAGGATAAATCCAAGGAGAAATACACCAAGACACATATTAATCAAACTGTCAAAAATTAAATACAAAGAAAACATATTAAAAGCAGCAAGGGAAAAACAACAAATAACACACAAGGGAATCCCGATAAGGTTAACAGCTGATCTTTCAGCAGAAACTCTGCAAGCCAGAAGGGAGTGGCAGGATATATTTAAAGTGATGAAGGAGAAAAACCCGCAACCAAGATTACTCTACCCAGCAAGGATCTCATTCACAGATTTGACAGAGAAATTAAAACCTTTACAGACAAGCAAAAGCTGAGAGAGTTCAGCACCACCAAACCAGCTGTACAACAAGTACTAAAGGAACTTCTCTAGGCAAGAAACACGAGAAGGAAAAGACCTACAATAACAAACCCAAAACAATTAGGAAAATGGGAATAGGAACATACATATCGATAATTACCTTAAATGTAAATGGACTAAATGCTCCCACCAAAAGACACACACTGGCTGAATGGATACAAAAACAAGACCCATATATATGCTGTCTACAAGAGACCCACTTCAGACCTAGAGACACATACAGACTGAAAGTGAGGGGATGGAAAAAGATATTCCACACAAATGGAAACCAAAAGAAAGCTGGGCTAGGAATTCTCATATCAGACAAAATAGACTTTAGAGTAAAGAATATTAGAAGAGACAAAGAAGGACACTACATAATGATCAAGGGATCAATCCAAGAAGAAGATATAATAATTGTAAATATTTATGCACCCAACATAGGAGCACCTCAATACATAAGGCAAATGCTAACAGCCATAAAAGGGAAAATCGACTGCTAACAGCCATAAAAGGGGAAATCGACAGTAACACATTCATAATAGGGGACTTTAACACCCCAGTTTCACCAATGCACAGATCATCCAAAATGAAAATAATAAGGAAACACAAGCTTTAAATGATACATTAAACAAGATGGACTTAATTGATATTTATAGGACATTCCATCCAAACACAGAAGAATCCACATTTTTCTCAAGTGCTCATGGAACATTCTCCAGGATAGATCATATCTTGGGTCACAAGTCAAGCCTTGGTAAATTTAAGAAAATTGAAATTGTATCAAGTATCTTTTCCGACCACAACACTATGAGACTAGATATCAATTACAGGAAAAGATCTGTAAAAAATACAAACACATGGAGTCTAAACAATACACTACTTAATAACGAAGTGATCACTGAAGAAATCAAAGAGGAAATCAAAAAATACCTAGAAACAAAGGACAATGGAGACACAACAACCCAATAGGATGCAGCAAAAGCAGTTCTAAGAAGGATGTTAATAGCAATACAATCCGACCTTTAGAAACAGGAAACAGGGCTTCCCTGGTGGCACAGTGGTTGAGAGTCCACTAGCTGATACAGGGGACACGTATTCGTGCCCCGGTCTGGGAAGATCCCACGTGCTGCAGAGTGGCTGTGCCCGTGAGCCATGGCCACTGAGCCTGCACGTCAGGAGCCTGTGCTCTGCAATGGGAGAGGCCACAACAGTGAGAGGCCCACGTACCTCAAACAAAACAAAACCAAACAAAAGAAACAGGAAACATCTCGAATAAACAACCTAACCTTGCACCTAAAGCAATTAGAGAAAGAAGAACAAAAAGACCCCAAAGTTAGCAGAAGGAAAGAAATCATAAAGATCAGATCAGAAATAAATGAAAAAGAAATGAAGGAAACGATAGCAAAGATCAATAAAACTAAAAGCTGGTTCTTTGAGAAGATAAACAAAATTGAGACACCATTAGCCAGACTCATCAAGAAAAAAAGGGAGAAGACTCAAATCAATAGAATTAGAAATGGAAAAGAAGTAACAACTGACACTGCACAAATACAAAAGATCATGAGAGATTACTACGAGCAACTCTATGCCAATAAAATGGACAAACTGGAAGAAATGGACAAATTCTTAGAAATGCACAACAGTCACGACTGAATCAGGAAGAAATAGAAAATATGAACAGACCAATCACAAGCACTGAAATCGAAACTGTGATTAAAGATCTTCCAACAAACAAAAGCCCAGGACCAGAGGGCTTCAAAGGCAAATTCTATCAAACATTTAAAGAAGAGCTAACACCTATCCTTCTCAAACTCTTCCAAAATATAGCAGAGGGAGGAACACTCTCAAACTCATTCTACAAGGCCACCATCACCCTGATACCAAAACCAGACAAGGATGTCACAAAGAAAACTACAAGCCAATATCACTGATGAATATAGATGCAAAAATCCTCAACAAAATACTAGCAAACAGAATCCAACAGCACATTAAGAGGATCATACACCATGATCAAGTGGGGTTTATTCCAGGAATGCAAGGATTCTTCAATATATGCAAATCAATCAATGTGATACACCATATTAACAAATTGAAGGAGAAAAACCGTATGGTCATCTCAATAGATGCAGAGAAAGCTTTCGACAAAATTCAACACCGATTTATTATAAAAACGCTGCAGAAAGTAGCCACAGAGGGAACTTTCCTCAACATATTAAAGGCCATATATGACAAACTCACTGCCAACATCGTCCTCAATGGTGAAAAACAGAAAGCATTTCCACTAAGATCAGCAAAAAGACAAGGTTGCCCGCTCTCACCACTCTTATTCAACACAGTTTTGGAAGTTTTAGCCACAGCGATCAGAGAAGAAAAGGAAATAAAAGGAATCCAAATCAGAAAAGAAAAAGTAAAGCTGTCACTGTTTACAGATGACATGATACATGCATAGAGAATACTAACGATGCTACCAGAAAACTACTAGAGCTAATCAATGAATTTGGTAAAGTAGCAGGATACAAAATTAATGCACAGAAAACTCTGGCATTGCTATACATTAATGATGAAAAATCTGAAAGTGAAATCAAGAAAACACTCCCATTTATCACTGCAACAAAAAGAATAAAATACCTAGGAATAAACCTACCTATGGAGACAAAAGGCCTGCATGCAGAAAATTATAAGACACTGATGAAAGAAATTAAAGATGATACAAGTAGATGGAGAGATATACCATGTTCTTGGATTGGAAGAATCAACATTGCGAAAATGACTCTACTACCCAAAGCAATCTACAGATTCAGTGCAATCCCTATCAAACTACCACTGGCATTTTTCACAGAACTAGAACAAAAAATTTCACAATTTGTATGGAAACACAAAAGACCCCGAATAGCCAAAGCACTCTTGAGAACGAAAAATGGAGCTGGAGGAATCAGGCTCCCTGACTTCAGACTATACTACAAATCTACAGTAATCAAGACAGTATGGTACTGGCACAAAACCAGAAAGATAGATCAATGGAACAGGATAGAAAGCCCAGAGATAAACCCAGGCACATATGATCATCTTATCTTTGATAGAGGAGGCAGGAATGTACAGTGGAGAAAGGACATCCTCTTCAATAAGTGGTGCTGGGAAAACTGGACACCTACATGTAAAAGTATGAGATTAGAACACTCCTTAACACCATACACAAAAATAAGCTCAAAGTGGATTAAAGACCTAAATGTAAGGCCAGAAACTATCAAACTCTTAGAAGAAAACAAAGGCATAAATCACATGACATAAATCACAGCAAGATCCTTTTTGACCCACCTCCTAGAGAAATGGAAATAAAAACAAAAATAAACAAATGGGACCTAATGAAACTTCAACGTTTTTGCACAGCAAAGGAAACCACAAACAAGACCAAAAGACAACCCTCAGAATGGGAGAAAATATTTGCAAATGAAGCAACTGGCAAAGGATTAATCTCCAAAATTTACAAGCAGCTCAATAACAAAAAGCAAACAACCCAATCCAAAAATGGGCAGAAGACCTAAATAGACATTTCTCCAAAGAAGATATACAGAGTGCCAACAAACACATGAAAGAATGCTCAACATCATTAATCATTGGAGAAATGCAAATCAAAACTACAATGAGGTATCATCTCACACCAGTCAGAATGGCTATCATCAAAAAATCTAGAAACAATAAATGCTGGAGAGGGTGTGGAGAAAAGGGAACACTCTTGCACTGTTGGTGGGAATGTAAATTGATACAGCCACTGTGGAGAACAGTATGGAGGTTCCTTAAAAAACTACAAATAGAACTACCATGTGACCCAGCAATCCCACTACTGGGCATATACCCTGAGAAAACCATAATTAAAAAAGAGTCATATACCAAAAAGTTCAGAGCAGCTCTATTTACAATAGCCAGGAGATGGAAACAACCTAAGTGTCCATCATCAGATGAATAGATAAAGAAGATGTGGCACATGTTTACAATGGAATATTACTCAGCCATAAAAAGAAACGAAATTGAGCTATTTGTAATGAGGTGGATAGACCTAGAGTCTGTCATACAGAGTGAAGTAAGGCAGAAAGAGAAAGACCAATACCGTATGCTAACACATATATATGGAATTAAAAAAAAAATGTCATGAAGAACCTAGGTGTAAGACAGGAATAAAGACACAGACCTACTAGAGAATGGAGTAGAGGATATGGTGAGGGGGAAGGGTGAGCTGTGACAAAGCGAGAGAGAGGCACGGACATGTATACACTACCAAACGTAAGGTAGATAGCTAGTGGGAAGCAGCCACATAGCACAGGGAGATCAGCTCGGTGCTTTGTGACCACCTAGAAGGGTGGGATAGGGAGGGTGGGAGGGTGGGATAGGGAGGG